>NC_081411.1:3205016-3357516 GCF_030272615.1 Cryptomeria japonica | reverse complement strand
AGAGAGAGAGAGAGAGAGAGAGAGAGAGAGAGAGAGAGAGAGAGAGAGAGAGAGAGAGAGAGGGAGGGAGAGAGAGAGAGAGAGAGGAACAAGGAGAGGAGGAGATAGAGTGATAGTGTGTGTGTGTGTGTGTGTGTGTGTGAGACAGAGTGAGGGAGAGTGAGAGAGAGAGATATAGTGCATGAGAGAGAGAAGGAAGGGAGAGGAGGAAGACATAGATAGATAGATATAGATATATGAATATATGTATGTCTGCTTATGTCAAACTATATATGAATATATCTATGTTAACATATATGAATTTTAAACAACGTAACCCTTATGCGCTATTATAAAAACAAACTTGCATACGTGTTATTTTAAAGAATAAAACCTCGTACACATTATTATATAGAATAAAAACCCATATAAGTTATCTAAAAAATAAAACACCGTATGCATTTTGCATTGTACTTAGGCTTAGATTCCATGGCTCAGGCTTCAGAACCTTATTTTCCCTCCTTTTTACATGTTTCTTCTTCCAATCTAGTTTCTCAACTTCATAGTCATTAGGTTTACACATTATCAAGTGGGTATTTGTAAAATTTCCACCATACTTTCATCCATAATCAGAGGTTTCTAACCATATAATTTTTTAAAATTTTGAATAATATTAACATATTAGTCTTGAGTTTCTCTTAACAATATCTCTAGACTTCTTAGAGACAGATGCATACCTTTTTTTAATAACTTTTAAACTACTTGTTCAAAATTGAAATAAGTTATATATTACTACTCTACACTTCATTCTTTACACTTAAAAAAAAAAATCAATTATTTTGGTGCAAGTTATGTGACATGCATGAATAGGTACCTAATTTTCAGGATGTATTGAATTTGAAAAATCGTAAAAAATAAAATGTTCAACATAAAATTACAAAAAATACTCACATTCTAGTGCTCAGTCTTAACTTTCTTTCTACCAAATGTTTTTTCAAAATAATAAATACAACTATAACTTTTTTGATGAGCACGTCAGACACTATGTTATGTTTTGATGACAAATAGGAATACTTTTGTGTGCGTGAATTATTTGATCCCCTTAATATTATCTAGTTTTGAAAAACTTTAGCATTTTGGAAACTAGATTCAAAGTATCACAATCTTTTTTCTTTGAGTATCTTCAAATTTTGAGTGGATGAGTCTCAAATTGTTCCTCCAACTTTAGTTTTAGTTGACTTTAGAAAAAACAGTGTCCACTTATACCCCCCTTTTTGTTCACCATCTCGGTGCACTTACTCAAAGACAAACAAAGATAAAAAGGAAAAGACATGTAACAAAAAAGATAAAGACCAAAAACAAGATCTCAATTCAACTAGCCAAAGAGACCTCTATATCAAAATATCTCAACCACTAATATCATTCTTTAAAATTACTGATAGGGAGGAGGCTAGGTAAGTGCTCAAAAGGCCAATTTTGGTCAAGAGATTCAATTTCTTACCCAAAAATTTTTTTGAGGTTGCTGTATGTGTTTACATATCATTCTTGTGGTTATAGTGCCAAGCACTTCATGTATCACTTCCCTAACAAACTCCCCTTCTGGTGATGGCTCACACCCATGCTCAAATCTACTCAAATTGCTCACTCCACCCATCTACACATTCTCAATCTCTATTCCTTGGGAATTCAATCCTTTGTTTTAGAGTGCATTAGGAGTCTTCTACATGGACATGTAGGGGCAACAAGGTTTTATTCAAGTTTTGACGCTCATAATTTAGTTTAAGGCCCATAGCCTTGGCTTACTCAACTCACCAACCAAGGGTCAAAACCTTAAAAGGGGATACACACTTTCCAAAGACCTATATTCCATTAGCTTGACTATTCCAAGTTTTTCTCACAAAGTTCCAAGGTTTCCCAAGTCCTCCTTACAATTGGGTTCATGAAATTTGTGTGTTATGCAGTCAAAGGGCTACTAGCCTGTGGAGGGGTAATTGCCACTTTTTTTCTTGTCCTCCTCAACGATGGTCAAAACCTTCCACAAAATTGGTTTGGATAGTGGTTTGGAGGTATTTTCAAACATATTTTCATGGTTTAGGCCTCTGTTCGTGCAAAATGAGGACTGTCCACTATTTGTGGCATAATTGTAGGGTTTTGGAGGGTTTTGAAGTGCAATCACTGGGTTTGCTTTCTTGTGAACCTCTTCAAGTGCCTAGGTCTTCATAAGACCTCTGACATGTCTTCAATAGATTTCACTTGCCTCTTCCATACAAGCATTGTGTCAAACAATTGGCAAACAAGTGAAAAATCAGTAAAATTGTCACTGTCACAGTCAAAACTGTCCCTTTACTAGTCAGTCTGCTGCTACCTCTTTGGTCCTACATGAAAAGGAGTTTGAACTGGAAAGTATACTTCCATGAGGTCTGTAAAACATTGATGAACTCTCCTATTACATAGCCTTTATAGTTACAAGGCTTGGATCATGCTTTGAAGCACTCCATGAGCATTTGACAAATACAATTCACAAAAATAGTGAACTCACTGTTTTGCTTACAAGAAGAGAATGATTAAATGGAACAAACTATTCTAACACATCAAGATGATGTTTAACATCCTTTTCCATATTTCCAGACCTCTGTCCCATTCATTTGTTCACTCCAAATTGCTTTTGGGTGCAAATCTTGAGTTTTTGTTCATGCTACTAGCCAAGCAATCAACACTTGCCTAGTATTCACTCAAGTCCTTCTTCCAACCACACTTTTGGAAAAAAATAGAGAATATGTACAGTATATACATGAATGAAAACTTGACTGAATCCATTATGTGGGATCCCAGACCTAGGTCAGTCTAGTGGTGGCATTATGGAGCTTCAAATCCCTGACAGGGTAGTGAGCACAAAGAAGTAAAACTATTTTGTGCAAACCAATTACCAAGGGAAACCAATACAAAAATAAAGTAGATAGAATTATACAATTTTTTTTCACATTTCCCAAAGGTACAGTACGGACTATGGAGCTACAGTATGGACTGTTTCACAAAGGAAAGAAAAACCAGTCATAAAAGCCAAAAAATGTCATGATTTTATTAAAAAGCACTTTCTTATACAATAAACAACCATTTCCAAGGAAAAGGGAGTCCTTTATAGCTTTTCTAGTTGGTTATCAAGCCTTATTACGGACATGAGGCTTCCATAACTTCATTTTGCAAGAAAAGTAAAAAGAAATGACAACTTTTCAAGCCAAATGACAACATTTCTTGCTACAAGAGGCATTTTTGACACTCTAACCTTACCAAATTGTCTAAAAAACTTTTATATGCCTAAAAACACTTATCAAACATGTTTCAATGCTTTGGAAAGCATTAGAAGACCTTTTTGGCAATTTTGCACATTTTTGCCAAAAATTGTCAACTTAAAGCTTGAAAGGCAAAACTTGATCTCTTGAGCCCAAAATGAGATCAAAACCACTAAAAATGACACATAACAGCCTAAAAAAACATTATCAACCTAACACAAGTCATTACAGACATGAAATCATTAAATACTCAAAAATGGGAGTTTTACTCAATTAGGTGCTCCTGCACCATACTCCCCCCAAAACAAAGAAGGCATGTGAATCCTTGAGGAAGAAAAGAAGAAGGTATGCCAAATTTTTGAAAGTCAAATTCATTTATCCATGTGGCCTCTGAGATAGGCTTGTCCTTCCATTTTATTAGATGCTCCATGTAGGTGTGATTCCTTGTCTTTTTGAGAATCCTAGAGTCTAGAACCTGTTCAGCTTGGGGAACAGAAAGAGAAGGTAGAGATAGATTAGAAAGGGATTGTGAAACATATGAAACTCTTTTAATCTCCTCAAGTGGCTTCCCTTTGAAATCAATCAGATCTACAACATTAAAAATGGGAGACAAAGAAACATCAGTAGGCAAATCAACTTTGTAAGCATTAGACCCATACTTAGCCAAGATCTTGCAAGGGCCTATCCTCCTCATCTGAAGTTTGATTGGAACTCCATTTTGTAGCCTTACCTTGTTCAAATTAATCATCACATAATCACCTATGGAAAACTGAACATCTCTCTTTGTAGCATCCACTCTTGCCTTGATGTTTTGGGAGGTATCTTGGAGAGCTTGTCTCACTTGCTCATGAACCTCCTTCATGGATTAAGCCATGTAATATGTTGTTCCACTCTTATGCTGAAAGTTAGTGATATCCCTCAACTCCATTATACCCCTTGGATGCATACCATAAACAACTTCAAATGGACTTTTACCTATAGACCGGTTAACACTATCATTGTAGGCATATTCTGCTTGATGAATGAGCTGATCCCAACTCTGCCCATATTCCTTTGTCAAGCACCTAAGAATGTTTCCAAGAGACCTGTTCACAACTTCATTTTGGCCATCAGTTTGTGGACGATAAGCTGAACCAAAAGAGAGATTAGTACCCAATCTCTTCCACAATGTTTTCTAGAAATGACCAAGAAACTTAACATCCCTATCTGAAACAATGCTAGTAGGCAAACCATGAATTCTAACAACTTCTTTGAAAAACAAATAAGCAATATGACTTGCATCATGTGTTGTCTTACAAGGAATAAAGTTAGCCAAATTGCTAAATCTGTCAACTACTACAAAGATGCTATCAAATCCTGCTTGAGCTCTAGGTAATCCTACCACAAAATCCATACTACTAATGCAATCCCGAATGGGAAGAGGCTGATATAAACCAGCATTAGAGGAATTACCTTTTTCTTTTTGACATACCAAGCATTGCTCAACATACCTCCTGATGTCTCTCTGCATCTTAGGCCAATAATAGAACCTTTGAACCAGCTCTAAGGTCTTGTTGAGACCGAAATGTCCACTTAAGCACCCATTGTGCTTCTCTTGAATGAGGTTCTCTCTCATAGAACCTTTTGGAACACACATCTGTCCACCCCTGAATAATAAACCATCCTACAAAGTGAAATCAGCATATGCACCATGGAAATTATTCTCAAAATCTTGACAAACTTTATAAGCTTTAGCAAAATCATCATCAGTAGGATACATATCTTTGAAACTATCAATACCAATGCTCTGAACTTGAATCTCATGAATATTAACAACCTTCTTCTCAAAGCATTTTCTACTTTATTCAACTGACCCTTCTTATGCTTAAGAGTAAAAGTGTAAGCTTGTAAGTATTCTACCCATTTAACATGCCTATGATTCAGTTTATCGTGTGAGTTCAAGAAACCAAGTGCCTGATTATCCATGTATACAAAAAACTCCTTAGGAAGAAGATAGTGTCTCCATTTCCTAAGTGCTTGTACTAATGCATAAAGTTCTAAATCATAGGAAGACTACTTTTTCTTGGCATCATTCAACTTCTCACTAAAGAATGCAACCGGTCTATTTTCTTGACTTAAAACAACTCCTACAACAATATTACTAGCATCACATTCAATAGTAAAAAGCTTATAAAAAATAGGTAAAATGAGCACTGGTTGAGTAGCTACTTTAGTTTTCAATAATTCAAACCCCTTATTGGCTGCATTTGTCCATTGAAATTTTACCTTTACACCCCCTTTGATGGTGTCTAACATTGGAGATCAAATCTCACTGAATTCCCTGATGAATTTTCTATAAAACTGTGCCAAACCATGGAAGCTTCTGACATCATTGGCTTTCCTAGGAGTTGGCCAACTGGTTATTGCTACAACTTTAGACTGATCCATTTTCAAATTTCCTCCTGATACAACAAAACCAAGATAGAACAATTCTTACTTTAAGAAATCACATTTTTCTAGATTAATGGTTAGTTGTTCATCAGATAACTATCTCAAAACAATAGCTAAATGCTTCAAATTCTCTTCCTTAGTCTTACTAAAAATAACAATATCATCTAAATACACAACAACAAACTTTCCAATGAAATCATGTAAAACTTCATTCATGAGTCTCATGAATGTGTTGGGAGCATTAGAGAGTCCAAAAGGCATGACAAGCCACTCATAGAGACCCTCATTTGTTTTGAAAGTTGTCTTCCATTCATCCTCCTCTTTGATTCTTATCTGATGGTAGCCACTCTTCAAGTCAATCTTACTGAAATACTGTGCACCCCCAAAACAATCCATCAAATCCTCTATCCTGGGTATGGGAAATCTGTATCTGATGGTGATCTTGTTTATGGCTCTGGAATCTGTGCAAAGTCTCCATGTTCCATCCTTCTTAGGTGCCAACACTGTAGGTACTACACAAGGACTAATGCTTTTCCTAATCAGCCCTTGTTCTAAGAGTTCTTGTATTTATCTTGCTACCTCTTCATTTTGTTCAGGGGTCATCTTATAGGCTCTAGAATCTCTTTCCAAATTTGATCAGACTAAATTTCATAATTTCAAAAAAAAATTGAGTCTGATTTTGATTTCCAGAATATTTTCCTAATTTGTTTTTCATCTCTAAAAGTTCAAATCAGACTAAATTTCATGATTTCAAAAAAATTATGAGTCTGGTTTTAAATTTCTAGAATATTCCTAAGTCTGATATGCAATTCGAAGTTCCCTATCCAACATAAATTTCATGAATTCCAAGTTGCTCTAATGCTGATTTTCGTTATTCAGACTGTACTTAGTCTAATTTTGGGTTTGATATTCAAGAACTTAATCAGAAAATGAAAGTTATCTTTTGAAATTTGTCATATAACATCATGCCTATTTCCATAACTTGGGAATTTTTTCATATTTTTTAGATAGGTGGATGTCATCTCAGGGAAGAGATTTCCAGAAAAAGTACAAATGAAGTCCAACACAAAGGAACTAGTTGGAAAGATGACTTCACAATGCATGGAAGGACAACATTCACGCTTCAAGGTGGAACCCAACAATGAAAGGAATAAAGAAGAAGGACTTACACTTCATCAAGACATTCGAGAAGATTAAGTTAAGCAAGGATGAAAGGCTTTACATCCACCTTGGATTTCTTTTGGAAAACCAAAATCAAATTAAAAGATTCCACATCAAGCAATTGGAACAACTTGATTATCCAAAAGATATTGCCTAAGGTATCAACACTTTTTCATGATGGAGAATCAATTCTGCAAGGCAACCTGAGGTGGCATCCTAGTAATCAATCAACCAATCCAAGGGTTCCAAGTCAAACATGTCCAAGTGCAATGAACTAGACTCAACAAGTGGAAGCTATTTTCCCATTGGCTATCCTAAGTGTTGTAATTTTCTCATTGGCCAGTAGGAGTTTTTTTGTGATTGACCCTAATTAGGGTTTTATTTGTTAATCTTGGCTGTTTATTTTGGATCAATCTGAGTTGTTTCTTTGTAATGGGGTGCCTATATAAACCCCCCTCCTCTCATTTGTAAAGGGGGAGCTTTCTGAGAAATTGTTGTAGTGATACTTCTTAAGAGAAAAAACATATTCATTGTTCAATTGTTGGTGAATCTTGTCTACTTTTGCAAGTTAGCATGGTTTCTTGGCTCTCCATAGAATAGAGTTCATTTTCAATTTGTTAGATTGAATGAAGGATTTGATAGCATTGCTCAATGTGGAAAATGTGTTCATACTTTTGATAATTGGATGGTTTTCAGTTATCGTGTAAAGTTAGTGTAAAGCGAAAAATCGAACCCTAGGTGTTCTCCCCCACTCCAAGGAGAAAGGAGGTCACTAGGATTGACGGTTTTCACTTAGGAGGGACTTTACATTCAAAAGAGGGGTTGAAACCCACAAGATCCAATCCCACACAATGCAAGATCGGATTCTAAATGAGGTTCAAGGGTTAAGACAACAAGGCTACCCTCTTTTGTAAAGAATGTGGATAGAAGGATTGAACTAGGAGTACATGTAAAGTAAGAAAGATTCGCTTATAAATAGAGATAGGAATACGGGATGAAGCTGCGGACTTGGAATTAGCAGTAAAATGTTGAGATGATGTTGTTCTATAAATTCGAGCGAAAGTTGACCGGACGATGGCACCCGACATGCACATGGTCCTCAATCTGTGAAACGAAGGGGGATCTGTTCGTCTCTGCACAAGGATTCCAGATCTTCAATTACAGCTGCATACCTGCAACCTACACACAGAAAAGAGAGGATGATTGGGGGGTTAGGGATTAGGGATTTGCCTTTAGGTCAAACCCCGGTTTTGGAATTAACCAAGAAATGAGAATGCTGTAAATGTAAATCTTTGTAATGTAAACAAGTACTGATACCTTGTCGTAAGAATGTTTGTATTCTTACATGCGAAGGTGTAATGAATGTTGTATTTTGTATGTTGTAAGTGATCTCCTCTTCAATGGTTGAATCCTTGTCTTGAATGCAACACCTAGCCTTGAATAGAGACTTAGAATGCTCAATTGCTTGAAGGAATGCTTGAATGCTTGAATGTTTGAATGTTTGAATATCGCTTCCGCCTCTTGCTTTTTTGCTTATTTCCTTCTTCTCTTTCTAGGAGAGGAAAAGTAGTTTATATACTTGTCAATTAGGGTTGATAGACTGATTTTTCTGACCTTAGGCCGACCTAGAAACATTATTTTCCAATTTGCAAACTTAAAGACCCGATGCCCAAAAGAGACCGGGCCCAAAATAGGGCTAGGGACCAGGGCGCTGGGCACCATGGTCCTGAGGGACTAGGGCACTGGGCGCCATGGTCCTGGAGGACCAGGGCGCTGGCCGTCATGGTCCCACCTCCTGGGACAGCAGGGTGCAAGGAAGGATCAGGCCAAGGTGCAGAAATATGCAGTTTTTGGTGGCGTAAACAGGTTTCGGGGTCTCCATTCAGGTTCAACATTGTGCCGCCATTGTGAAGACCCAAATGCAGTCAAAATTGCAAGTGTCACAATTTTAGGATGCTACATTTAGCCCCCACTTTAGCGGGAGTATAAGCGTATGCCCATACTTCCGGTAAAGTACAAGGAAACAACATTGAAAAACTTTCACCACGTCAAGGAGGCAAGATACACCAAGCCCCCGGTGGACTAAGGATATTATGACTTCGATTGACAAAGTAAAAGGGAAGATCACGAGGGAGAACCATGACTGTCTATAGTAAGGTTCCCTCACTATGAGTCATGCAAGAAAAATATCAAAAATTTTCAAGGCAAAGCTAAATTTGTCAAGAAATTTTCAAGTATCTTGAAAAGATATGAACGGGGTTGAAGAGATATGAACGGGGTGTATGCCCCCCTATGTTAAAGCAGTTGCACATGCCTTATCGGGGGTGATTGCTTTAAGGTAGTGATACACATAAGAAACGAGAAGGGAAAGGAGCACGTTATCACAAGGATTTAGCCCCCAAGTGTGAGATAAGCCCAAGGATAATAGACACAAAACACAAAGCACAACGTGACTTCGCTTTCCTTGGGGTCGGTATGCTGTATGATAATTCATGTATATCATATGTATGTATGCATAATTGTTCTTCATTCCCCAATCAAGGAAGGTCACCTAGAAGAAGGGAACACATGTGTCTTTTGAGTCAACATGAGAGAGACCAAAAGAGATCTCAATTCTTTGCATCGTCCTCAAGTAGACAACACTAAGGACAACAAATAGAAGAATGAGAATAACACATAGAAGAAGTAACAAAAGAGATCAAGAGAGGAGGAGAGAGTCTGCTATGCTAATGAAACTAGTCTAGCACGTCATCTACCCCCCGATCTTGCTGATCAATATTTCGGGAAGGTAGGAAACACGCTAGAGGAGGAACATCCAACATAGCAGATGGAGCTATCACAAGATCCAAACAAGGGCTATGTTCATGTTCCAAGCCACGTTGTTCTTGTCTAGGAGCTAGGATAAGTGCTTTAGAAAACTCGTTAGATAAATGGTTATCAACAACAACATATTCATATTAACTATCAGAATGAAAAGAAGTAACATTTTCATCATGAATAACATTTTCATCTATATCATCATCAAGATTTATAAAAATAGGATCTTTAACTCACACAAGATCAAGACCATCATGCATCTTATGTTTAGGAGATTTTGGCTCAATTTCTGGCTGAGGAGAAAATGGAATAATGCTAGCTGAAGGTGTTTTTGGGGATTGCAAAGTTTGAGAAGCAGCTGCCTAAGCTCTAAGATGACGCTATCGTCGGCGTTCACGTGCAGAACGATTTCGTCTAGTCTTAGTAGGAAGTTGAGGAGATTGAGGAGGAGAAATGTTCTCATCCTTATCGCTTGGGTGTTTGGGTTGTGGTCTCTTAGGTTGGATAATAGGAGAAGAGGAAGGTCTCTTCTCTTTATAAGAGGAAGGAGGAGGAACTGCTCCATATAAAGGAAGAATATTTGGTTTAGGAAGGAGACCAAGTCCATCATGACGAGGAGGTATAGGTCTACCTTTAGAAAGTTTATTAGGCATAGACATAGTCACATCCATAGGGATGGGTTGGGAATCTTCTTGAGGAAAGACATTAGTTTTATCTTTCAAAGGAAGAACTTCCTTCTCAAGAATGATAGGAATATCAAGTTTGCGTGTTCTAGGTTCACTTAGAGATAGGATCATATCTTTTCTCCACTTTTGATAAGATTTGAAAAGATGATCACTTCGCGGTGGAAGAGATTGGAATTGTTTAGGCCAAAAATAATCAATAGGAACGCTAGAAGTTCTTTCAGCTGGTTTAAAGAGATTATGATTGATAGTAACAACTTCACCATTATGGGGAAATTTCAAACACTTGTGAATAGGAGAAGCAATAGCTTTCATGGAAGATAGCCAAGGATAGCCTAGCTTGACACGAAATTGTTCGGATGATGGAATAATAGCAAAGCTCACATCAAGGGATTTGTTATGAACTTCAATAGGTAATGTAATAGAACCAATTGCAGGAAAAGAAAATGCATCAAATAATTTCACAACCACATCTGTTTTGTCATAGATCACTTGATTCAATTGCAAAGTAAAATGAAATTCTTCAGTAATGATATTAACCATGCAAGAAGGATCAATAAGCACTCCACGACAAGGTGTATTCGTGACTTTTGCAACTATATATAAAGGACCATCAGGTGCCCTGATAGTTTCACTAGAATCAAATGTGATGGAAGGTTCTTTAGGGATTTTCTGCTGCTCCACAAAGTTAATCACATTCGGAGTCATAGACACAAGATCATCAGGTGAGACAGAGGAATCATTAGTATCAATCGCATTAGAGGTATGAGAAGGTAATGGATCAGTAAAAATCTTAAGATTTTGGTTAGGAGGAGCTACAGATGTGTTGCCTTTATCATTCACACCAGAAACAGAGATAGTATTATTATCAATCAAATCTTGAATTTTACCCTTTAAAGCAAAACATTTTTCAGTATCATGCCCAGGTTGACGATGAAATTAACAAAAAGATTTGTTATCAAAATAGGGTGAATTAATCTTTGCAGGATCTATTTTCTTTATAGGAGGGAGAGTAAGCACATTTTGTTCCAATAACTTATTCATAATACTATGCAATGATTCATTCAAAGGAGTAAACTTTCTTTCTTTCTTGAAAAACTTAGAAATAGGAGGCACACCTGATGCTGCATTCACATTGTTGTTGATGATGTTTTCATTGAATTTAATGGACTCTCTGTTCGGTTTAAACTTCCCAAATGGTTGTTGACTACTATCACCCTTATCACTCGGAGTCATAGGATTTGCTTGTTCCATTTGACTCACAGTCAGTTGATAATTGTGAAGAGTTGCACACAACTGTTGGAAAGAAGTAAACTCAGAAAATGGAAGTTTTTCTCTAATATCTTTTTGTAAGTTAGAAATAAAGATTCTTTCAATATCATTGTCAAGCACTGGAAAAGAAATTTGAGCATACAAATGCTTATATCTACCAATGAAATCAGTCACTTTTTCTTTAACACCTTGTTTACAATGTATTAAATCAATCAAAGTAACTTTAGGACTTATATTGTTTTGAAATTGTTGAATAAAAGCATTTGCAAGTTGTTGGAAAGAAGTAATAGAATAGGAAGGCAATGAGCAATACCATTGTAGAGCCTTATCTCTTAATGTTCTAGTAAACAGTTTTGCAAGCAACCTTTGGTCATGAGCAAAATCAGTACATATTGTTTGAAAGGTCTTAATATGTGTTAGAGGATCACCTTTACCATTGTAAAGCTCCAACTGTGGGATTTCAACATGCTTAGGGGGAATAGCTCGAATAATGTCAAGAGAAAGTGGGCTCGCAACATCAAATGTGGACACACTAAACTTAGATTGATTCATAGAGGCAATTTGTTGCTGTAAAGAAGAGACAGTTTGTGCAAGATTGTTAATGGTCGCTTCAGTCGAAGAATTCATATTAGACATGTTAGATTGTGATGGAGGTATTATGTTATTGAAAGAAGGTATTGATTGAGAGTAAGGTGGCGGGACACTATGATAGTTAGTCATAGGATATGATTGGAAAGGAGGAACACTACAAGGAGGAATGGAATGGTTAAACGAATTGCCCCCTTGTGCCAGGTTCATTTGTGGAGATGTAATAGGGACACTCATTGAAGGAATGAATGAAGAGGTTGGATTGAATGAAGGAAGAGGGTTAATTGAAGAAGAAGGATTGCCCCCATGACTGGTGATCATAGGTGGAATGTTTTGTATTGAAGTAGTCATTATGTTTGATGTAAAAGTAGGTATACTAGCAATAGAAGTTGTCAAAGGAATAGAATGATTGACTTGAGTAGGAGGTTGTGTATAACCCAAAGTTTCAGCACAACTCTTCATAGGCATCACATTCGAATCCACAATGTGTGCAATACCACACAAAATATCAATTCCATATTATCACTTTGAACCATACGTTTTAGACCCTCAATTAATGAAAGAGCTTGACTATCGGGATACTCTTGAGACATCCATTGCTGAAAATCATCAAATTGGTTATCCAATTTCGAAAGTTATTCTACAGAAACCTCATGGAGAGCTTCTTCATCATTAAGAGGATTAGAGGAATTACCCGTGTCCTCATTAAAAAGGCCATTCAAATTAGGTTCCATCTCCTCGGTAATTAAACCTTGGAAAGACTTAATTCTAAGGCTTCATCTAACGGGAATAGTGTAAGTAGGGCTTATTGTTGTAAAACTCATGCACTAGAGAGAGAGAGAAGATTTTGAATTTAGAGGTAGCAAATTTCAATAAAATTAGCCAATCTCCTAGATTTAAGTTGTTAAATGCAATCACGAAAATCTCCCGAAATTTTAGAAAAAATGTCAGGGACCGTGGCGAACGGAGTGCACACGGTCTTCGCAACTTTTTTCGAAATTTTCAGGGATGAAAGTTATGATGATTTTAAAGCTAATCTGAAAAAATTGAGTGATTTTACGATCTGTAGATAGGCCAAATTAAAGTTGCAATCTCAAAATTGAACCCTACCAAGATTGTTGAAAAATGCAAAATTTGAATTTTGAAAAAGAGAGGGAAACTGAAATTTTGAACTTTATGATTTTAGAGGGAATACTAAAAGCAATGCAGGTTTTGAAATTTAAAAAATTGACTCAATTTCATGCAAAATTCAATTTTGAAAATAGAAATCAAGGTTGTTGCAATTAAACATATAATTTCAAAAGTCACAAACTGCAAAAATTTGAATAACGCACTGAAATTTCGAATGAATGCCAACACACTTTTCAGATTTAGGACAGTAAGAAACACAATTTTGACATGAATTTCAATTTCAATAATTTTTTGAATGATTAGAAGCCTTAATCCAAGCAATCACTAGACCAACTTTGACTTTAATTTTGAAAGTGTTAGAATTGATGAAATCAGCCAAAATTCTGGATTTTACCAGAAAAATACAGTAAGATCTAGCTCCCGAAATTTCATAAAAAATGTTGGGGACAATGGCGCTCGAGGTGCACACGGTCCTTGCAACTTTTTTCAAAATTTTCAAGGATGAAAGATATTATGATTTTGTTGCGGAATCCAAAGTTACAGCGGATTTGGAGGTGTTTTGATCAGTGAAATCATCAGTCAAAGGCTGAATCAAGAGGGTTTTAAAAATTAGGGTTTTGACACTTAACCACTTAATTTTCAGAATTAAAGCACAGATATGATTTGACAATTTGTAGTAGAAGGGCAGATCTGAAACAAGCATTAACAATTAAACATTTCACAAAGCTCAATTACTAAAAAGAAAATTTTAGGGTTTTTATGCAATTCACCTCTAAAATTTGCAAAAGATCAAACATGGAAATGTAATTAAGGAAGCAAATTTTTCAGATCTAACTATGAATAATCAGAATTAGGATGTTCACGTTAGGTTCACCAAAATGTAAAGCGGAAAATCGAACCCTAGGTGTTCTCCCCCACTCCAAGGAGAAAGGAGGTCACTAGGATTGATGGTTTTCACTTAGGAGGGACTTTACATTCAAAAGAGGGGTTGAAACCCACAAGATCCAATCCCACACAATGCAAGATCGGATTCTAAATGAGGTTCAAGGGTTAAGACAGCAAGGCTACCCTCTTTTGTAAAGAATGTGGATAGAAGGATTGAACTAGGAGTACATGTAAAGTAAGAAAGATTCGCTTATAAACAGAGATAGGAATACGGGATGAAGCTGCGGACCTAGAATTAGCAGTAAAATGTCGAGATGATGTTGTTCTATAAATTCGAGCGAAATTTGACGGGACGATGGCGCCCGACATGCACACGGTCCTCCGAAAAATCCGCGAAACGAAGGGGGATCTGTTCGTCTCTGCACAAGGATTCCAGATCTTCAATTACAGCTGCGTACCTACAACCTACAGACAGAAAAGAGAGGACGATTGGGGGGTTAGGGATTAGGGGTTTGCCTTTAGGTCAAACCCCGGTTTGGAATTAACCAAGAAATGAGAATGCTGTAAATGTAAATGTTTGTAATGTAAACAAGTACTGATACCTTGTCGTAAGAATGTTTGTATTCTTACATGCGAAGGTGTAATGAATGTTGTATTTTGTATGTTGTAAGTGATCTCCTCTTCAATGGTTGAATCCTTGTCTTGAATGCAACACCTAGCCTTGAATAGAGACTTAGAATGCTCAATTGCTTGAAGGAATGCTTGAATGCTTAAATGTTTGAATGTTTGAATATCGCTTCCGCCTCTTGCTTTTTTGCTTATTTCCTTCTTCTCTTTCTAGGAGAGGAAAAGTAGTTTATATACTTGTTAATTAGGGTTGATATACTGATTTTTCCGACCTTAGGCCGACCTAGAAATATTATTTTCCAATTTGCAAACTTAAAGACTCGATGCCCAAAAGAGACCGGGCCCAAAATAGGGCCAGGGACCAGGGCGCTGGGCGCCATGGTCCTGAGGGACTAAGGCACTGGGTGCCATGGTCCTGGAGGACCAAGGCGCTGGGCGCCATGGTCCCACCTCCCGGGACAGCAGGGTGCAAGGAAGGATCAGGCCAAGGTGCAGAAATATGCAGTTTTTGGTGTCGTAAACAGGTTTCGGGGTCTCCATTCAGGTTCAACATTGTGCCGCCATCGTGAAGACCCAAATGCAGTCGAAATTGCAAGTGTCGCAATTTTAGGACGCTACAGTTAGCATGAACCAATAAATAAAATATGAAAGCTTCTATTGCTTTATTCATTGTTCAAGATGTTGGTGAATATGAGTGATATGAAAATCTTTTGATTTCCTTAGAAGATTGCACCGTTCTTGTGTAGTTGTTGAATTTGGCGAAGCAAGAATTGGTTTTAATTCCACTTTCGCAATTTTCGTCTCCCAAGTTCATAGGATCAGCTTAGAAATAGAAGTAGCTTCCTAAACCTTCATCCTTTTACCCTTTTTTCCAAGTAGAAGTAGGATTGAAAGGAACTCATCAAAAATTATTCCAAAAAAGAAGAAAGTTATAAGTGCCGGCAGTCAATAGAATCTTTTGATTTATTCACTCCTCGAACAATTGTGAAGTCCCCCTTGAGATTACTAGAATATCACAACGAATCAACCGAGACTATCTGAATGAATCTAGAACCTTGAAGTCGTCTTTGTGATCACACACTCCATCTGTTTAGCACATAGAAAATTTTGATCAAGAGAGAATAGGATATCTTTGGGTATTTTATTCTAAGTTGCGCATGCATAAAAAATACACCAATAGAATTGGATCCCGGAGTCACATTGAGTTTTAATTGGTACCAATGAATTTATGAGCTGGCATTGCTTGAGGACAAGTAATCTTTGGAGAGGAAGGAGTGTAATGTCCCAATTTCTACACCATCTTGTTTTGCAAGCATTGGCCAATTTTCAATGTTTTCCTTAGGTTTCTAGTTGTGCAAGAAGTGTTCCAATGTTTGTGGAGAGCCCAGGTTATAGTTAGATTGGAATGCAGGGTGTTGACAATTAGGAAGTTAGCATTAACTTTCTTGAGTTTTTCCTATGGTGTCAAGGATTTGTGAATATGGAGAGAAATTTGCGAAGTTGGTCAAGATTTTGCAGTGTTTGGTTGCTCTTCTTATAAGAGGATTTCAAGAGACCACTTGTGCGGGAGCCCAACAGTACAATATTCTAAGCAGATGGAGCTACAGATCTAGACTTATTTGGGATCTTGAAATCTTATTGAGTTTTAATCAGAAATAATTAATTTATGAGTTGGCATTGCTTGAGGACAAGCAATTTTTGGAGAGGGAGGAGTGTAATGTTCCCATTTCTTTGCCATCCTGTTTTGCAAGCGTTGGCCAATTTTTAGCATTTTCCTTAGTTTCCTGGTTGTGCAGGAAGTATTCCAATGTTTTTGGAAAGCTCGGGTTATAGTTTCTTGGCTTCCAACAATAGTTTGGGTGTTAGCGTCATGCCCCCGCCTAAGAAGCAATATAAAACTTATTCTAATCAACAAGAAAATTTGTCTTATTTATAAGACATCACAAATTTTTAGTAGGCAGCGATCATTTGGAACAAAGGGTGGCAGGTTAACTAATGCAGCAATTTAAATAAACATACAATGCAGCCACAACTGACATCCGAACCTGGACCGACTAATATTAAGAATAGAAAAATAATAACAATGGTTATTAGAAGAGGGCTGACTAAGCCCAAGGGAACAAACAATTACTGGCAAATTATAATATCATGCAATGACCAACCAGGCTAAGGAATTAAGTAAATGGTTATTAGAAGAGGGCTGACTAAGCCCAAGGGAATAAACAATTATTGGCAGGAATTAAGTAATATTCAAATAATAAACTCTTCACGGCCAACTGGGTACTATTTAGGGCTGAGAGTAGTTGGACGAGACACCTCCTTTTAAAGAAGATTCTTGAGGGATGTAAGAGGAGAGTCTCCCATCAGAGAAGGAGCATTGAATAGGAGAAAAAAAAAAGAGCAAGGAGAGTAGATTGATCAAGCAACAACACCTATAAGAGTAGATCGACCGCTAGCATATATATAAGCTATTAGATCATTATATAATTGTTTATTGCACGTTGTAGCATTACTTTTCAACTGTGGTATGCATAAATATGTGTGTGTTATGTGTGTTTGATATATGGGCTATAATATGTGTGTAATAATGTATATGATCAATAATCCATAATAAATTGATGTAGGCAATTATGTGGAATGACTAGATTTCCAATTTGTCTGTCAATTTGCTGCAACCAACCATGAGGTTAGGAAAGGAGTACAAGGAGGGAGAAACTGTTATGAGGTCCTCTTCTAAGCACGCCACCTCATGGTGGTGATAGATAGTCCCATGAGGCGAAGGGGGTTCAAGGAGTGCCCCGCCCTTGGGCTTAGAAGTGAAGGACACTCTGGACACCCCATTGTGATTTCCCCACCAACCTCAACAATGGTTGATTATGGGAATGTATTCAAAGGGATCTCAATCATAGATGGTGAATAAGGTGGCATGAGTATGGAGAGAAGATACAAGTGTCCTCACTAGGTACACCACCTCGTGATGGGCCTAGGGTAGAGATTTGCTTCGGGAACACTATCGTGTTCCCTTATATAGGTCGTTATGGTTTAACCTACATAATAAATTATAGATATTACATGATTAAGATGATTATGAATATATGTTCTCTAACCCTAGTAGTAATAATTGATGCGATGTATTCAACTTTTCGATGATTGCCTAACATGATTGCAAGATCTCAACCAAGATCTATCTTGTTCAACAATTTAAATTGATAAATGATATCTCTGATTCTATTTCATTCCTTCCTTTGCTTGGAATTGTGATTTTACGACAAAAATTGGGGCATTTACAAAATGGGACATTATAGTTAATTGATGACAACACTCTCTGTAGTGTTCTGGGTTTTCTTGGGTTTGTTCTCCCCGGTCCTCGAAGAACATTGTTATTTATAGTAAGTTCTTGCATGGAACCAATCTCTCTAGGTTTTTCTAGATTTATCATCTTTGGTTCTTGGAGAACACCAATATTTATAGTAAGTGCTTGCATGGAACCAATCCTTTTGGGTTTACTAGGTTTACTCTCTGATTCTCGGAGAACACTTCTATTTATAGTAGGTGCTCATGTGGGCATCAATTATCATTTTTCATCTTCAAGTATGTTTTAGCATGATCGGATTTCTATCTTTGATGTCTTGGAGAGTTCCATAAGTTGATGGAAATTATTTTAGTATTTTCACTAAAGTGTTTGAAAAATGACTTTTTAGTTTTTAACTTGTCTTAAATATTTCATAAAGTTATGTCTCTGTTGTGACCTTTTCACACATCGCCCCATTGCAAACGGGGACCCTCCTCTTTTGGCTTTTCACACATTGTTAGTTTAGGGTTTTGACAGTCAGTGGCAATTTTGAGCTTTTAGCACCCGAGTCTCATTTTTGAAGTGATCGTGCTTGGAGGTTTCCAAGGTGCGAGTTAGTGTTTTCAAATTTTGAATTTTGAAGTCATAGGATTAAGTGTTTAAAAATGCCAAATTGGCAAGGTGATCCTAGATTTTGCTTTAAGTTTGAGGTTGCAACAAGTTTAAAATTTGAGTGTAAATATGTCTAAGTGTTGCAAATTGGTGTTATTTTCTGCCAAGAGCATCAAAGAGGTCCTTTAGGAGTCATTTTTCCACTCCTAGGAGGTGAATTAGATCAAATTTGCACAAAGTCCTGATGGACTCCTATTTCCCCCCACTCAAATCCAGTTAAAATGATGAAAGTCTTGATGCAAAATGATGAAATTTAACAAGTATGGGCTTTTACGGTGTGAAAAACACCATGTCCTGATGGGAAACGTTTCTCCCCCATGAAATTAAGGCACAAAACACCATTGTCTTGATGGGAAGCATTTTTCCACCAAGTTTTGAAGGTGAATTGGACTTTGTCTCAATGGAGGGTGTTTTTCCACCAAGTTGCAAGTGTTTTTGGGGAAAATCCCAATGCATATGGATTCTCCACTGCAATTGTCCCAACGGAGGTTGTTTTTACACCAGCATTTAGTGAGCAAAATGAACGAGGAAAAGTTGTCGAGAGCGAGATGGAGTTAAGTGTGAACAAGATTATGTTGTCCCAATGAGGTGCATTTTTCCACTAGGATGAATTGATGAGTTTTAATGATATTTTATTGTCCAAATGGAGTTTAAATTTCCCATTTACTACATAAAAGGAAAAAGATAGCGTAAAATTGTCCAAAATGGGAAAATTAAATTCAGCAATTTTAAAAGCATGCAACCGTATTCAGATTCCCAGGACACATTTTAATTAAAATTACCAAATTAACTAAAAAATGCATACAGATTGTAAGTAGTAAATGACTTGCTCTTATATAAGGTAAAGGTTATATTTGAAGGTCACCTTCAAGCGAGATGCCAATTTGATGTATAAGAGCATTTTGTGGGCAATTATTTTTCCAAAAAAAGAATTAAAAAGCTCAAAATAGTTCTTAACGTCTTGTTATTTCATTGACGAGAGTTCTGCAAGTAGACTCAAACAGTCAGAATTGAAAACACTACACAATGCTATCCAGACACATATATTATGTTTAACAGTGAAAATATAAAAATCTTTAATTGTTTTTCCATAAATCATTTATCCTGTTTAACTGTGTGTAAAACCCTAACCCACTCATAATTTAAATCCGCAGCTCCTATATGGATTCCGGAAAACTTCACTATCAAGCCCACTCCAGTAGATAATAGAGCCCACATACCAAAAATTTTCCCAAATTAACAAACAAAAAAATGTGAAAAACTTTCAACTGGTGAAAAAGCTTGCTTTCATAGAAGATTCCCAGGGTCAAGTCCCAGAAAACGTGATAAAAGAATTTATCAGATTTTAAAGAAAGATGGAACCAGGCATGCTTTTGCAGCGTAGTCCTGTGTACATACCCCCACAACACATATAAACAAATTTACCAAATAAAATACAAAAATTGTGGGCTGGCTAATTATAGCGCTTTAATAGTCTGCACTCTGCAGTCCGACCGACTGCTGTATAAGGAATACACAAACGTTGAAGTCAGTTAAAACAACTCAGCTTTGGCAGCATAGTACATTGTCCGGGACATGTCCTAAGTGTACACTTGGGTTAATTGACACACATTAAGTGTTAAGTTGAGTTACCCAATCAAAAGACCAGGTGCAAGGTCCATGTCGATTTCAGGGATAGAGTTCGTGACTAATTTTATCCTTCAGAAAAATTTAGCAGACGGTATCCACATTAGTCTAATTAAACTACTCACTTGTAAAGCGCCTGTAATTTACCTCATCACCCACTTTACATTTGTCAACATTTTACCCACAGCTTCAATTACCCCTAAACATTCCAGTCCAGGATAAGGAGGCACAGGGTACCTGCACCCGAACCGAGTCCCCCCCCCCTCCGGACTTTGCAGGATATCTTCATGGCCGAAGTTTACAAATCTTATGAATGTGATCAAAGATTAGCTCACACCACCTTAATGACAGCCCATATCCTCACCCACGATTACTACATGAAAGGAAAAAGATAAAATAGAAATTGTCAAAAATGGGAGAAGTCTAAATAGCAATTAAATTCAGCATACTCAAAAACTTGGACTGAATTAATACCCTAGTTATGGCATCTAAATCCCACTTTGTGAGTAATTACTATTCCAAAAAAAATCTCACAATAGTTCTTAATGTCTTTTTATTTCATTTAAGAGAGTTCTGCAAGTAGACTTGAACAGTCAGATTTGAAAACACTACACAATCTTATTCAGCCACATATATTGTGTTTAACTGTGAATCTAAAAACATTTCATTGCTTTTCCTTTTACCATATATCCTGTTTAACTGTGTGTGAAAACCCTCACCCACTGCTAATTTAAATCCGCACTCTTATTTGAATTACACAAAATTTCACTATTAGGCCCACTCAAGCAGTAGATAACAGAGCAAAGTGTTCAATCCCAGGTCACATAGTAAGGAATTTCCCAAGTTAACAAACAAAAAATATGCAAACTTTTAACTGGTGAACATGTGCTATTATGGTAGATCCCCATTTAGGTAGCACTAGGCAGAATGTCGCAATACCACTGTATAGTGACACGTCATATTATTAGCATCTGTTTTGGAAATATTATTTTCATCAGAATTAATAGTTCCTGCTAAAGCATTAGTTCCTTTAAGATATCATTGTATTTATTCAATTTTATTTTTCTATTAGTTTAATCAATCATTTTAAAGAATTACATAAGCTATATTTAAATTCTATTTAAAATGATTCGTAAAAATTTCTTTTTGAGTTTTTATTGTTCTATACAATTGTAAAATTAATTTTTTTTTTAAAATACACAATTTATTTCTTCCTCCTCCATATTGATACCATTCAGCAACTTAACTGTAACTTCCAAAGCTGTCGAGCAAGCCAATCTCAGTACAACATCTCGCATTACTCATAATTTATTGGGACTCACAAGGTAGAGCGATCCAATTAATATAAGATGACTAATTTTTTTTACGAAATTGAACATTTTTATCAAGGTGTCGACTAATCGTCGAAAATCACACACTCTAAAGTATCAAATTTGGAAAATTTCATTATATGATGATATTGTTGTCAAGATTCAACCGTGTAGTTTTTGAGTCAAACTCATCAACTCATGTTTCATGAGTAGTGGTTCACAAGAACCTATCTCTAATGAGAATGAATGATACACTTAGTACTCACTGTATCTAGGTGATGCTCATAGAGGTGAAGCATTGGGCCTTTCCAGGTCAATGAGTTTGACTCAAAAACTACTATATTGAATCTTGATAGTAATATCTTAATAAGATATTAGATGTATTAAATTTTTTGGAAATTTGAACTAGATAAATTGAAGATTTAATCCTAACACATGTGTTAAATAATAAGTAAATCATCTGACAATTTGGATAGTAGCCTTCTAATAAGATTATTTATATTTTTCTTAATAGAGTTCTTGGGTAGTAGCCTTTTAATAAGATATATGTCATATTCCAAAACTTTGAAATTTGAACTCGATAAATCTAAGATATAATCCTAACGCGTGCGTTGAATAATAAGTAAATTATAAAGCAATTTTTAGCCTTTTAACGAATTATTCTTGAGGAAAAATATTATTAGTCATCTTACAATTTAGATCTTCCAAGCTAATTGTCTCTACTTGAACCAACCAAACATACTCTTTTTTTAATCTTTATAATATCAATCATAATAAAATATTGAATGATAGATATTGAGTTATTCCATTAAGCAATACTAAAATTATTTAGGACAAAACATACTTAGAAAGAAAATGTATTATTTCAAGTCTCTCTAAGCATTCAAAGTCTTTTGAGTGAAAAATATTTAACTTATACAACCCTTCATAAGAGTTTGTAGGTTTGGGAAGAAGGAGACATGCTAAAAAAATCATCTTGATTAGGTGATGAGCATACAATATAAGTGGGAAGAAATTCCACAACATTTCTCTCAATAGAAAGTAGTTTAATAAAAAATTATTATTAATAACATAGAATTGTCTAACTTATACAACAATTTAATATTTCATGAGATCTTTTTAATCTTTCTAAGAATAATCTACCACATAAAAAAATCTTTTCATTTTAAATTAAGAAAATAGTTCATTGTCTTTTCATTCAACTTCAAAAATTATATTTTAAATTTACCATATTCCATAAACATAATCAAATTCTAAAAATAAGCTTCTTTTAAAAATTAAAAAACACCTAAATCATCTTATCAAATAAGAACCATGCCTAAATTTTCTTAGACTAAACATAGAATAGAACATTTTTTACAAAAGTATTTGACGGGTAATAAGCGTATGAAATGGGAAAGTGTGAGGTGTACACCTTATGATATGTATCCACATTGATACCATCCAATGAATGTGTGACCAGAAACATAGTAAATTATAATTTGCAAAAAATATTAATAAAAAATAATTATGTCATTTAATAAGGTATTAAGTTTGTCAAAGTTGAGTGATTTATATATTTAAGCAAATACAAATTCCTTCAATGCAACATAATTTTAAAATGAATTATAAAGAATTTTTTTACCATCATGATTAAGTGATCATACATCTTATGATCATACAAGACAATGTACTTGGGGATGGGGTCACTTAATCTTATGTAGTGACACGTGATAAGAATAAGAGAGCCATGATAAGACACAAGCATAAAGTGGTCAACAATGACACATGAGATATGCACCATAATTATAAAATAAGTAAAATAGACCACATTTGATAATAATGAGTAAATGAAGCCTAATGATCATGATTTAAGATAACAAGACAATGTACTTGGGGATGGGGTCACTTAATCTTATATAGTGACACATGATAAGAATAAGAGAGCCATGATAAGACACAAGCATAAAGCGGTCAACAATGACACATGAGATATTTACAATAATTATAAAATAAGTAAAATAGATCACATTTGATAATAACAAGTAAATGAGACATGATGATCATTATATAAGATAACTAAAGTAAGAATGTTATATCATAAAATCATAAAAGCATGAAAATAACGAACAAGTGAATAACTAAAGTAATAGTATTTGTTGGTTAGTCAATAAATTATTGGTGGATTACCAATTTAGAAGCAAGCCAAAAAATAATTTGATATAATAAACTATTTTGGGCCATATGTGTTGTAGCCACATAGTGGTAAGTACCTGTGGTTTAGGATTGTAATAAAAGTATTTGTTGTGTAGTTGATATATGAGTCATGATAGCAATTTAAATGTAGGCTAGATAATATTTTGAGATCAGCGAAACATAATTATAACTAATACAGTTGAAGTTGAGTTTGTTTATGAGATTAAATATTTGTTAAATATTGATGAGCAAATGATTTGTTTGTAAATAACTTCTATAATTTAATTGGTTGAACAACATATTTTAAAAAATATTTTAAAAGTTGTGTCTATGAAGAAGAGGTAGGAGGGGTGGGGGGAGAGGGCAACAAGTGAAAGTAATTAAATATTTATAGATTACATAGATATTAAAAATATTAATTGTCATTATTTAATATATTAAAGTAATTATATGAATAAAAATATTTATGTATAAATTATTAATATTTGAACTTTTTAATTTTTATATAATAAAATAAATAATAATTATACAGATAAAAATAAATTATATATAAGGGTTTTGTTCTAGTTTGGGGGTCGGCATTTATTTTCTTCTTCCTGGTTATTTTCTTTGTCCTGCTGTCATTTGCTCTATGCTGCTGTCGGGAGTGGTGAGGGTGGGCTTCTTTGTCCTTGCTCGCCTTCTTGGTCATGGGGGCTATGGCCTGTGGGGGCTGGGCTGAGTTTGGTCTTTGGGGAGGGTGTAGCATTGAGAGTGCTACTCTACATTTTCTTTGGTGGAGAGAGAAAGCCTGGTGTTGTCAGTGTATGGTGGTTGGGGGGGGGGGGGGGGTGTAAGGGGGTGCTCACCCTTATTCTTTTTTTGGGGCGGGTTTTCTTTGCATGCAAGGTATGGGGGTTCAAATGGCCATACCGAGTGGGGATCCATCTTGTGCTTCTTTGAACCTGGACTTTCGAACAACTATTGGTTCGAAGTCACCTATTCAAAGCTCTAAGGTTTTTAATAACAATCTTTTTGCTTCGGGGGAAGGTAATGTCGGTGTCGGCCCATCGGGTAGTGCTCGGGTCACAAAAATTAATGGGTGTCTGGAAAAATGTAAAGAGAGGCCAAGATTGGTTATTCCTCTAGAAATGATCACTGAGGATGTGGAATACTATTTGAAGCATTCTCTATATTGCAAGTTTTTGGGTATGAGGATCTTATTGCAGTTTCTAGAGAATTGGGCTTAAAGGACTTGGGCGCCGGAAGGGGAAATGGATTTTATGCTACTTGCTAATAATTACTTCATGGTTACATATAATTGCATGGAGGATCGTAATAGCATCTTTGAGGGAGGCCCTTACTTTTATAACCAGGTGGAGTTGTTCATCAAACCCTGGCATGCAGGGTTTAATCCTTCATAGGAACTCTCGAATTGGGTTCCAGTGTGGGTTCGTTTACCTTAGTTTTCGGTGGAATGTTGTTAGGAGGATGTGTTGTGAATTCTCGCTTCATTGATTAGGAAGCCTGTTGGAGCTTCATCGCAAACTTTGGGGAGAAAGGTAAAGACTTTTGCTCGTATTTGTGTTGAAATTGATCTTAGTAAGCCTTTGCCAGATGCTATAGATATGTGTGTGGGTTTTTATTCTTGGGTCCATAGCTGGATTATGAGACTATCATTTCGATGTTGTCTATGTCATGAGTATGGTCATTTGCAATGCAAGTATCCTAGGTCTAAACCGGTTGTACACCAACCTCAATAGTCATCCTAGAACCTTGATGGGGTTGATAAAGGAAAAGCACCCATGTCTGGTGGGGCTGTGGGTGCTAATGGTTTTGTCCCAGTTAAGATAAAGAATAGGAACCGAGGTCAAAAGAGGTCTTTGCAGGCAACTCAGGAGGAGGATACCTTTAACAGATTTGAAGCCTTGGATGATCTTAGTCACCAAGAGGTGAATCCGGGGATGATTCCTTTAGATCAAAGTGCAGTAGGAATGGTGCCAGATAGTGTGAACTTGGATCCTACCTAGGGTCTACAGGAGATTGGGAGGCAACAGATGGAGATGGATCAACAAGTATTGGCCTAGTTGAGACCCATCTCTAGTTCTGAAATAAAGATAGTCAATGGGGATGTTTCTCCTGCAACATAGAAATTAGACTCTGTTGGGGCTAAAAGTAATAAGATTTCTTTACATCTGGGTCTTCTTCAGAAAGACATCAAGAAAGGCACAACAAAGAAGAATTCGAAGGTTGGCAGAAAGAAGGACTTGGATAAGATTAAATTGATGGGGGAGAGCTTGGTTGATTTAGGGTCAGTAAAGACTCTGGATTCTCATTTTTCTAATCCCCCAAAATGATTGTCATTTCATGGAATTTGAGTGGCCCTAGACAAAAGCTGCTCGAGAATTGATTAGGAGTCATTCTTCTAATGTCCTTTTCTTGTAGGAAACTAAAATTTTTGTGGAAAGTATGTTGGGTCTGGTGCCCAAGCTATGGGGGAGAGGCAAATGTCAATGTGTTGGGGAATTTGGCTCCTCTGGGGGTGTGGCTTGTCTTTGGAACCCCTTGAGGATACGTCCTATATGGTGGGTTTCTTTGAGATCTTCTTTATCCGAGGTTGCCTCTAGTCTTGAGATTGGGGAATATATCTTGATTTCTAACATTTATGCCCCGATTGATCTTCAGGGTAAGCAAAATTTGTGGTCTCATATTTATTTTATGCGTGGGTTTTTCCCTTTTCATCCATGGATCATGGCGGGTGATTTTATTGCCATCTTAGAGTTGAGTGAGAAGAAGGGTGGTGTAATGAGGTTGGAGCCTTCTTCCTTCCTTCTTCGAGATAGTATATCAACCTTGAATCTGGTTGACATCAAGCCTAGTAATGGGCAGTTCACTTGGAACAATAGGAGACTAGGGGAGTATTGAATTGCGGAGAGGTTGGATCGCTTTTTGGTTTGTAGCTTTTGGACTGGTGGGGGATGGTCCACATGCTCAGAGATTTTAGATTGGAGAGGTTCGGACCACTGGCCCATCAAGTTGGTTGCCTCTTCTGCTTGGGTCGCTCGATCTCCATCTTTCAAATTTCATCTTATGTGGTTGAGAGACTCTTCTTTACAGGCTCGTGTTGCAGAGTGGTGGAAGAAAGGGAGGCCTGCCTTTAGCACTACCATGTACACCTTTGCCAAGCAGCTGCAATTTGTTAAGTTTCAGCTTAAGCGGTGGAATCGTCAATTTTTTGGTAACATCTTTCATGCCAAGATAGAGGCTCAATTTGAGTTGAATGGCATTACTAGAGATATTAGAGATCATGGATTGTCAGAAGCCTTGCTTAGGGAGGAAGTCAGGGCAGTCAAGGTTTTAGAGGAATGGGAGCTTAGGGAGGAAATCTACTGGAAATAGAGAGCTCATCTTGATTGGGTTAAAGCGGGGGATAAGAATACTATATTATTTTTCAATTCAATGAAAGCAAGAAGGCATGGCAATTCCATCCCTGTTCTGGTTAATGATAGAGGTGAGCAGTGTTTATCCTTGTAGGAGATTTCTATGGAGTATTTGCAGTATTTCCAATCTCTTTTTAGTGAGAACTTTCAGGGGGTTCGGAAGAGGAAAATTAGGTTATTGCTTTTATCCTTTCTCTTGTTAATAAGGAGATGAATGAGCAGCTTATGGGACCTATTTTGTTGGACGAACTTGAGAGGATTGTTTTTCACATGAAGAAGAAGAAGGCGCTTGGACCAGATGGGTTTCTGATTGAGTTCTATCAATATTTCTGGGATATTATTAAATTGGATTTATTAAAGGTGGTCCAAGAGTCCCAGAGGAGTAAGCAGATGCTTCGGGCTTTGAATGCGACATTCATTGCGCTCATCCCCAAGTGTGATGGGGCTGACCAGTTAGGCCAGTTTTGCCCTATTTCTCTTTGTAATGTGATTTATAAGATTATTTCTAAGCTGATAGCGGAAAGGTTGAAGAATTGGCTTGGGGGGATCATTTTTGAAGAGAAGAGTGGGTTTGTGCAAGGCCGTCAAATTTTGGATGGAGTGGTCATCACTACTGAGGCCATTCATTCTATGGCAGCTTCCAAGGAAAAAGCTATGTTTATCAAGCTGGACATGGCAAAGGCTTATGATAGAGTCCGCTGGTCCTTTCTCCAGAAGATTCTTAGGGCTTTTGGTTTTGTTGATGAATGGATCCAATGGGTTATGAGTTGTGTTTCATCTACCTCATTCTCTGTGCTAATTAATGGAGATCATACTGAGTTGTTTGGTGCATCTAGGGGCCTTCGTCAGGGGGACCCTCTTTCCCCATAATTATTCATTATTCTGGCTGGGGGTCTGGGGAGATTGATTAAGTATAATGTGGGGCTAAGTACTATTCATGGTTGGAGTTGGAGTAGTGATTTACCTTCTCAGTCCCATTTGCAGTTTGTGGATGATACGACCCTGATGGGACTAGCTAGGATCAGAGAAGCTATAAATCTACATAAAATCTTGGATGTCTATCTCGGGGCTTCTGGCCAGTTGATCAATGAGGATAAATCTTCCATCTTCTTCTTCAACACACCTGGAACTATTCAGTTGAGGATTGCTCATATTTTGAGATTTCAGGTCAGGTCTTTTCCCTTGACTTATCTGGGTATCCCTATCTTTGCTGGTAATCTTCCTAGGGACTCTTGGCAGGGTATTTTGGACAAATTTTGCATGAAGGTTGAACATTGGACTCATAGATGGTTATCTTTTGCTGGGTGGGTTCAACTGATTCAGTCGGTGGTTCATGCTCTTCCGAATTATAGGTGTATGCTCCAAGTGGCCCCAAAGTGGTTTGTGAAGGAATTGGATTCTTTTGCAAGGCAATTCTTATGGGCAAGCAACCTGTCCTCCAATAAATGGTGTCTTGTCAAATGGGACTTGGTGTGCAACCCGAAGTGGTTGGGTGGGCTTGGCTTAAGGTAGTCTTCTTTTTTAAGGGAGGCTTTGGTGGCTAAATTGTACTGGAGGTGTTGTGTTGAACAAGATCGAGGTTGGGCTAGGATTCTGTCTTTCAAGTATATGCAAAGGATCTCGAAGGAGGAAATTACAAGATATCCGCTGGTGGGAAAAGGTTCTCTGATTTGGAGTACTCGCAAAAAAGGGGCTAAACTGATAAAAGAAGGTCTTTTTTGGATCTACAGGAAGGGAGAAGAGGTGCTTTTTTGGTTTGATTCTTGGGATGGCTATCCCCCCATTATTGTTTAGTCTCCTAATTTAGTGAATCTTTGCCAGAGGTTCTTGGAGGCAGGGTGGTCTAGAGTGAGCGACTTTAAGTCTGTTTATAGGTGTGGGCTTCTGGAGGTGGTGTTGTGGAAGGTTCCTAATGAATGACCGGTTGCTGATATGGAGGAATACTGCACTGAGCTTCATGGCATTTTGACTAGTAGACATTGTAGTTCTCTTAGGGATAGGGATAGACTTGCTTGGTCCCCGAATCCTAAGGGTGTGTTTACTGTTTCCAATGGGTACCAGGAGCTGTCATTCCGTCGTTTGGAGGGGAGGGAGGTGCACGGGTCGAAATATGTTTGGAACAAGTTCTCTTGGCCGAAGTGTAACTGTTTTGCTTGGACTTTGGCTTCTAGGTGTCTTACTTGGGACAATATTCACAAGCATAGATTCCATGGGCCTTCCATTTGTGTTTTGTGTGGTAATGGAGAGGAGGACTCCTCTCACCTGTTCTTTAGATTTCCCTTCTTGATGCTACTTTGGCATTACTGGTGGGGTGTGTGGAAGCACCCCTGTGTTCACGCGGATTCTTTGGTGGAGTTTTGGAGCAGCTTGGGTAGGCCTCCTATTTTATCCTCTTTTCTCCAGACTATCTGGCACATTGGACCCATTTTTATACTTTGGCAGATCTGGTTGGAGAGGAATAGGAGGATCTTTAGGGATGACAGATTGTTGGTTCAATAAGTGTGGAATAAAATCATTGGCATGATCCAGGAGATTGTGGAAGATAAATGTGAGGTGAATTTTCCTTTGGATAGATAGGAGGATAATATTGTGAGTAGGTTGGGTTTGCAGGAGATGTCTCCTATTTCAACTTGTGTCAGGAGAGGTAGACGTGCTAAGAAGAAGGTTCAAAGTGTGTGAACCTAGTTGCCCCCTCAGTATGATTTCATTAAGATTAACACCGATGGCTCCTCTCGGGGTAATCCGGGTCCTGCTAGGACTGGGGGGTTGGTAGGGATTGTATGGGGGCTGTGGTCTTCTTCTTTTCAGTTCATAAAGGACAACAGTCTAATAATTTTATGGAGGGGCTTGCAATTCTCTATGCTCGGGAGTGTGCATATGAGCTGGGGTGCCGTAATGTTATATGTGAATCAGATTCGTAGATTATTGTTAATCTGTTGATTAAGCAGAAGGTGAGTGGGATTAATTGGCAACTGGTAGGGATTGTGCACCAGATTTTGCAGATTAGCGCTATGATGGAGAGGGTGTCTTTCATCCACATTCCTCGTGAATGGAATAGAGCCACAAATTGTTTGGCTAAGTGGGCTTCAGAACAAGGTGATGTTTGGAAAGTTGAGGGTTGGGATCATCTTTCCTCGAATTACTGTCAGGAATTGCATAAGATCCTTATTGAGGATATGGACAGTTATGAAGCAGGATGATGTCTAGTTGGATTGTTGTTGTTATCTTTTGGAGCCTTGTGGCTCTAACTTCTGTATGTAATTTTGGATTCTGGTTATTAATAAAGTTTTTACCCCTTTATTAAAAAATAAATAAAAATAAATTATATATAAATTATTACTATTAAAAGATAAATTTGAATAATTTAAAAATAAAATAATGTAAATACTATAACATATTAAGATATATTTCAATATTAAAAAATAAAAAAAATAATATAATAATAAATAAAGAAATTTAATAATTACTAAGTAATTTAACATTTAATAGTTAAAAATTATATCTTAATAATATATATTAAATATAAATATACAATAAATTTATTAACAGATAACAAATAATATAAAATAATAAATAAAACAATAGTGTTACTTGTCTTGATCGTCTTAGTCATTATTTTCATAATCCATTTATTAGCTCATAGATGATCATGGTAAATAAAAAATTAAAAAACAAGCCCCAAAAACTGTTTATGTTATTATTGGAAAAATAGGGGTGGTCGATTCTTGCTGTATATGTATCGGGTAAAGTGGATGACTGAGACCCTCCACCTCTCCTTAATGGTGTTGCTTTGGCCGCTAGTGGTTCTTTAACACGAAATTTTTTTAATCAATCAAAATGATTTTTTTTGTTTTTACATTTTAACTTTTGAATATTAAATTTTGTTTTAAAAATAAAAAACAGCCATTTGTAATTGATGAAAAATCAATTTATTAATAAATATTTAAGGTTTCAACAATAGTATTACTTAAAGATAATGATGTAAGAATTGAAAATAAATTTTAAGTGGTAAATATATAAATAACATGCAAAAATACTATGAAAATATAACATAATTCAATAGGTAAAACACATCAAATAATTAATAGATGATATTTTTCTAATTTATTGAAATTAAAATTAGTTTTAGTTATGTAAAAATTTTTGCATTAACATTTTTCATAACATTTCATAATCTATCTTTAAAATGAGAAAAATGTAATATAAAAGATTATAATAAAATTAAAAATTGAAAAAGATGACAATAATGATAAGTAGGAGGTATTTTTCATAGCAAGTCAAACTATGATATTGCTATCAGGGTTCAATTGTTCACGAGTAGTGGTTCACAAGAACAGGGTTCAACTCTTCACGAGTAGTGGTTCACAAGAACCCATCTCTCATGTGAATGAATGGTCCACTTAGCACTCATTGCATTTAGGTGATGCTCACAGGGCTCCCGAGAAGTCTTAGTGTTTCACCCCTGTGAGCATCACCTAGATGCAATGCATGCTAAGTGGACCATTCATTCTCATGAGAGATGGGTTCTTGTGAACCACTACTTGGGAACATATGGGTCAATGAGTTTGACTCAAAAACTACACAGCAATATCATAATGACACATAATTCTCATCCTTTCTATTTCAATTGACGTTATTTGTGCAATAAAATAAAAATTAAACAAAAACCTGAATAAAATATAAATTAATATAAAAAATAAAATAAAATAATCATTTAAAACAGATTTAAAAAAATAAAAATATTAATAGATTGGAGATATTTAATTGTTGTTGAGCAAGATGTGCTTTCCTTTACCAACTCCACAAATAATCCCTCCTCGGGATGCTCTGTTTATAATGAATAATAATTCATTAGCAGGTATACCTCGGCTCATTTCTACCACCATCCTTGTGCAGTTTTTATTTCCCACTGCTCTGCCAGCTTATGCTAGAATGGGAGCTTTCTGAACAGGGTTTGGACATCCAAGAAAGTGCCAGATTAGTTTTAGATATTAGTTGGAAATGCTTTGGTAAACATGTATGCAATAATGTGGAAGCAAAAACAAAGCACGTGAACTTTTTGATCGGATGCCTCAAAGAAATGCGGTCTCATTGAATGCTTTTGCAGAATCCGAGATTGTTGCCAACAATTTGAACAGGGCGTCGCTTATTCCTATTGAAGGGAATCGACACCAAAGATTCCTGAGCAGCAATGACACAGAAAGAATACTCCGCATTCCAGGACCTCCAATGTCTGGTTTTGGCTACCATCCCGTGGAATGAACAAGAAGCGGAGCAAACCGACTTAGCAGCAACTATGTTGTCATCTGTTACCCTGTATGATTAGAGGATATGCACAAAAATGATTTGTTGAAAAGGATTTAGAAGCTTTCAACAAAATGCGATTGGCAGGCGTAATGCCAAACTCCGCAATGTGTGCCATGATCCTCACAACCTGTGCAAAAATGGGGTTTTGGAACAGGGTACGGAGATCCAGCACACAATAAACGGTAGAGGAATTTTGGAGATGTAGCTGAAACTTCCCTGGCAGACATGTATGCAAAATGTTTAAGCATAGAAAAGGAGCGCGAACTGTTTGATTGAATGCCTCCGAAAATTGTTTGGCAGAAGGATATGTAAAATGTGGAAGCACAGACAAGGGACCTGAACTGTTTGACAGAATGCCTCAAAGGAACATGTTTTCTTGGAATGCCCTGATTGCAGGATATTAACAAAATGGGTTGGGGATCTACCTCTTCTTAGGTACCAAAACATTCAATAGTAGGCTGTAAAATCTCATAACATTAAATATTTTACAATTTCCTTATCCAATATTATGAATCTACTTTTAATGTCACGAGTAATTATCAATTGAAGCAAATTCATAGCATTCAGATCTTTAGAGAAAAAAAGTACTCATATATATAAGGGTAATATTGTCAACAATTACTTGGATGCATGTCATGCTTTTATTTCAAATATTCTATTGTCTAATGGCCTAGCTAAATTCCTTATTACTAACAAGGTGTAGATATTACACAAAGATGAAAGAGATGTCAATGTTGGCATTACCTGAAATGAATCCTTTGATAACATCCATACCAAAAACTTCTAAAATGACAGCTACAACATCAGTAGTGTGGTAGAAGAATTTTGTTTCTCAATCTAGCTTTGATGATCTCCATGAGGATACTATGTTTGTTAGTTGTGTCTTTTGTTGGTATATCTTTATTTTGTTTAGCAGTATGATATTATGTTTTTGAGTTGAGGTATTATAAACATTTAATAATAATCTTGATCTACTAAGATAAAATTGTAATAAAATGTTGTCCTACATTAATGTAGTGTGCATGTGAGAACATTGTTAAATTCACGTAATGTGGTGGCTTTTGGCCATTATGGCAAATTTCCATGGAGTGGTATTTTGGTGCATTTTTTGTTTTTACATTGGGGTGGCCTATAGTTCAATGACCACCATGATAATCAAGCATCAATATTTGAAGGAAAGGGGAAAAGCTCAACTCATGGATAAAAGATTACTTTAAATCTTCACTTGTAATGATATAGTTGTCTTGAGTTTTTTTTAAGTTTGTCTTGGGTATTTAGATAATAATATACCATTTATTAGAAGGCTTATGTAAGGGAGGATTTCATCGTGATTGATAGTAGCTTTCTCCAATGTAGCTTAGAGTATAGATTATATGCTTTCTATTTCCTACACATTTCAAGGATATGGAGGTGTTGAATTTTAAGGAAATGGTAGTAAATGTAGAATAAAATTATTAGTGGTGATGTTAAGAACATTTATTCAATTCCTTTAGGATTTATACCTATGGACAATGAAGAATTGAAGCTAGCACATTGTAAGTTGTTATTTTCATGATTTTTGTGTAGATGGAGGGTTCATGTATTGACAACTTTCATGATGATTTATAATATGTCTCAAGTCTAGAGTTCTCGAGTGACTTCACAATTCGAATCTTTTTGTGTAAGTAAGATCCACAAAGCTTAGCATAAGAAGGATTTATTTCGTTATGTAGATTCCCATCACTTGATTCCATAACCAATAGTTTCTTAAGGGATCTAAAGCAAAACCCTAACACAATATTGATTAAAAAGTTAGTGGATTGCAATGTGGTAGAGAATTCAATATTTTGGCATTATGGAGCTTGTTGATTCCTTTGCTATTTATGATATTTTTGGTTATGGTCATGGTGTTTGTAGGGAGTGGCATTTATAATTTATATGTATTTTTAACTTTTTTTGTTTTATATGTTTGTAATGGTAATTTAATGTTCTTTCATGTTTTTGTATAAATGCTTCATAGTTGACAATTATAGTAATTCATTCTCTATGAATACAATCTTTATATTATTCACTTCTTACGAAAAGGCCCTAATAAAATCCCCAACTAATCAATCTATAGAAACATAACACTAAAATTCAAGATAAATGATCAATTAGGAGAACTAAGACATAATATTCTATCATGCAATATATGAGCACATTATTGAATTTAAACAATGACTAAACTGAGATTGAGACCTTGAATATACATTCTAAATACGAGATCCTTATCTTCAAACCCATCACTATACGAAGAAATCAATAAAGGGTTTACGACTAGGTCAAACTCCAAAGGTTTATCACACTTTATGATAGGCTTTTAAAATTATTCATCATTAATCTCTATTTTAGGTGATGATATTGGCACCAAGATACTTTTCTAGTTTGATATCATTTCTAATTTCCTCTCCAGCTATTCAAACTTTGTCTAGAATATAAACTTCCAATTTATAATCGCTTATAGGTACATTCAAGATTTTTTCTAACATCAACTATTTGTAGTCAAGTTGTCATTTTCTATGATGATAAAATGGGTGAGCCTCAACTAGGGGATATATTCCCCCATGAAATGCTAAATAATTTCTATTTAGAAAGAATTTAATTTCTTATCTTTTTAGTACTATGTAGATTAGTTTGACTAGGAATTTTATACTAGTTTTCACGCATGCCCTACACTCTCATTGTGGCTATCTTGGAGAGTCTTTGTCAACTACCTAATCTTAGAGGATTTCATGACACTCAAATTACAATTTTGGCATGTCAATCCTTGACTTCCTACTACTTCTCCTTCCTCATTTTCTTCAAGTTGGCATGCTCTCCTAGATCAGTGGGAACTCTTTAGCATGAATGGATACCTCCTCTATCGAAGAAAAATGTCATGGTTTAATTTTTTTTTATAGAAGTAGGTTTGGTCAACCAAATAATTAATTGGAAACTCTTTTAGGCAACTAAAATTATTTTGAAATTATAATTTTCTAGTTTCACCGTAAATTGACCTAATTGCCCCACCATTAAAAGATAACTATGGGAGATTATTTAATACATTATAAAACTCATAAATTAATTATACATGGTATGTGAATATTTTAGTACTATATATTAACCTCAAATGACAAGTAGGGAAGTATATGAAGGGACACTATGCCACATCTTGATTTTAGTCCCTTTATCTGGATGAATACACTATTAGGTTTAACACCTAGGAATGGAACACTCACATTGACAAACAAAGGGCCTAGTTTAATTATAATAGTAAAGAGATTGGATATTATTTTTATATTTCCCAAATTGATTGAGCATAATGATTTTATAAAATTTGAAATAATTATATGCTTGGTTTTAGATCACCTCCTTTGACTTTACAAGTCATGGAAGATCTTCTAAAGCCCGAATGCACCTTCAACTTTAAAAAAATATGTAGTTTTATGATCAACCCTTCATATATCTTGTCGAACATTGATGAAGTGAGTTTCTAAAAATAAGAATAAACAATACATATGCTCCACTAAAAAGATCATAATCCTAAAAAACCTGTAAGGATTGGAATAGGTAATTCCAATTTTTAAGAACATTATATTGGAAAGGAATGGATAGAAATGCATCTAGACACTCTTAATGGATTAATCGTAGTTAGAGGAATCGACTAGGATCAATTCATGAAAAAATAAGACTTATCTTAAAATTAATAAATGTCAAAGGAAAGGAAAATAAAATCTAGGGGTAAAAATCTTGAGACATTTAGCTAGCTTAACGTGAAAAGAACATAAAAATTTTCCACAGCATAATTAGGTAAAAAAAGAGCTACAAAAATCACTTTTATAATTTTTTTGAGGAGAATCTCCCAGTGAGCCTACACCCATTAGACTTGAATCAATTTTCCTTTTTAGTGAAATTATTGCAAGTGAGGGGGATTTAAAATTGTAGGAGAAAATAGACTTCTTATATTTTTGTTAGCTTTATTAACACAAGTGAAGATAGTCAAATAATAATGATGTCTTTCATTAAGGAGGAGATGAATTTGGATTCATCTGAAGTTTACTTAAACAAAGCCCAAAGACCTAATGAATTTCATGTTTCCTTGTTGGTATACCATTGAAAAATAAATTGTGGTGGCTTGTAGTGAAGCCTAAAGATTCAAAAGGTTACTGAAAGAACTCAATTGTATATTTATTACATTAATCCTGAATAATTCTTCCCTTAAAAGTCTTTTATAAATTTTCGATTAATCTCCCTTTGTAACAATCTATATAAAATCCTATGAAAGTCAATGAAGGACCATCTAAAATACACACTTCTTTTTTAATCTCCCAAGAACAAAGTAGCTTAATCTTTGAAATATTCATCATTGAAGGTATCAACACTAGACATAAAAGAAAACACCCAATTTCCAATATAAATAAAAGAGCATGATAATGTACTTCAATGAAAAATGTATACATAGAAACCACTCACTTAATGATTTAATCACCCACTCCTTTATTTTTTGTATACATAGAAAACATAATTATTCAAATTATCTAAACACATTTTAGTTATTTAGATCTAATTAAAAAGGATTTCCCTCTCCAGAAACTATATGTACTTCAATAAAAAATGTGACACATATTGGAGGGTCAATGTCAAGCATTAGCTATGTTAATGTGATGAAGGACTTGGACTATAGGAATTACTAGAAAATTTGATAATAGTAAGAAAAGTGTAGAGGACATCCAAAACAATTAAGGGAGAATGTACTAGAAAGTAAATCTGATCACTTTAAAGATAAAAAAATTTATATCATGTTTTTTTATTTATGATTTTAAAATATTTCTCCATGTCTTTTTTATATATAAACATAAAAACATGCTAGTGTATAAATATTTTATATCACTTTAAATGACACGATTATTTTGAAAACTATCTCAATGAAAAATAAAACACTCATATAGATAATTTATTCCTAATAAATAAAAATGAAACACTAATAGTGTTTTTATTATAAACTACATTACTACTACAGTGATTAAATGCAAGTTTAAAAAATAACTTAAGTAGACAATGGATTTTATTGGTAATTATTATTAAAATTAATGACTATAGTTTTGATTATGGGAGAAAAATACAGTGCACAAAAATGCAAACTTACCTCATGTTCCCATGTGACTGCTTAACTCCATTTTCTGCTTAATTTTAAGCAGTTGGAGTGTTCCCATGCAAATTTAAAATTGTTAGAAAAGGATAATTTAGAATATTTTGCTATTTAAGTGGAGTAGCTATTATTTAGGAATCTAAAATAAGCTATGGGAAAATAGGGGGGGCTGGAAATAAGCAGAAACTGCATATTGCTAAAAATGCCACGTGGCTCCACAAATTTGTTTCCCTCTTTTCTTTTAACATTTTATTTCTATTTTTTATCATGCACAAATTATTACTAATACTATTTGTAGCATAGGAAATCGGAAATCATCACAAGCAAATCAAAATACTAATCTAGCTCAATCACGAAAGCTCAAATGCAATGATCAATCCTAACACACTCAATAAAGACATGAAAATAAAACATTCAAAACTAAAAACTAAGCAAACCAGATGCAGATCCGAATGTCTCCTTCATGCGGCTCCATTGTCCTTCTTTCTTCTCCAAATAGCCTTTGTTTGTGGATCTCACCTTCAAGTGCATAAACCTAATGTGAAAGCAAGATTGACATTGGCACAAGAATACTCAAAGCGTGATTGATTCGACAAAGTAATTCAAACAAATGATTATTAGATCGATAATGTGATTATTAGGGATCAAGGGCCTTGATTGAAGAAATTCATCCAATTTATAGATAAATTGGAGAAATGACAAGATTAGCATGAAAAGATTCAAATGGAAATTGTAAATCAAAAATGTCAATTATGACAAATTATGACAAATTATGAACTTTCTATGCAAAATTGATTGATTGATAATTATGACAAAATTATGACAAATTTCTATGTCAAAATTGATTGATTGTCAATTATGACAAATTATGACAAATTATGACAAATTGACACTTTCTATGCAAGATTGATTGATTGATAATTATGACAAAATATGACAAATTTGCTATGTCATTCCCATGAAATTAGGAGAAAAATAGGAGAGAATTGAAATTAGGAATTAGAAAATTAGAAAATTAGAAAATTAGGAATTAGGAAAATTAGAAAATGAGGAAATTAGGAATTAAGTGAATTAATTAACAATTTTTCATTTATTAATTAATTCACAAAGAGGGAGGAATTAGTTAGCCAATTAAATAAACATTTAATTGTGACAAGAAGACTTAGGATAAATAAATAAATTATTTAACCTAGAGGGAAAAATGACAAACAGGTTAAATGAATAAAATCATGAAACGCTAAAAGATGAATTAGAAACACAAGGACGACAATTAGGTCTTGACAAAAGATAATTGATGTAGATTCGATTTGATCATGATTCTGAATGATTTGATTGATAAACAATTGAGATTGATTGACAAATTGACCAATATTGACAAAGAGACCAAATTGATATGCGCTAATTGACATGATTGAAGAGGACAAGGATCGATGACGAATCGATCATAAAATGACGAGATTGACAAGTTGATAAGAGATTGACAAGATTGACCAAAATCATGATTAAAGATTGCTATTGACAAGACCTAATTCGAAAGCGAGAAAAACTGAAGAATGCAGAAGAAGGACTTGATGCTCGCAAATGATAAAGACCAAGTACGTGACATAGGAGAAATGTTAATGCGACGCAAAAACCCTAAAATGAGGCAATGCGCAAATGTTAACGTACGATTCCGCAAGCGTTGACCATTTTTAGATGTCTACATTTTGCCCCTCTTTGAGACAATGCGATATTAAGCGTTGTTTCAAAGAACAATAATGAAAATGCCCCAGATAATAACAATGACATATGCATGCCCCCTCGAGGAATTGGCCGGAAACATGCAAAAAAGAGGCCAATTGATCGATAATAATGATAGAAAATGATAGGATCAAATGGACTGCCAAGACTGACGGAAGAAATGTTAGTGAGAAGAAATTAGATAGAGGATAGTTAGAGACGAAGAAAAACTTGCTTTCACTAATGCACTTTGTAGGTGAGAACCTTTATTTTAATGTAGCAAAACGGATGCGTAGCATCATGGCATTGAAGGCCAGAGCTGAAATGCAACCCTTTTTGCAAAAGACAGACACATCGCAAACAAACAACAATCACAACAAAAAAGAAAGGAACTATGAACCATCCCGGTCACTCTAAATCACTTAGTGACATCATCGAGCAACATAGGAACATGACCAAAGCCAAAGATAAATCAGTTAAAAAGATAAGATGCACAAATTCCAACAAATCAAACAAACATCTTGATCTTCATTATCAAAAGTTGAAAGTGCTGATAGGATGATCATGTTGTCTAGTTTCAGGACATGCGGTACCCCATATAAGACAGGACACAGTCTAGTTTCGAGTATACCACGCCCTGTATAAGACCCACGATAGTAGTGATAAGGACAAATGATAATGTTGATGCTGATGTTCGATTGTTATGACAATTTTGATTAGTTTGAATGTCTGGTTTGATGGAAAGAGTTCATCTGTTAATGCATGATTTCATTAAAGCACAGTGTTGGATTGCGAGTCGTTGGATGTATACTCAGTGAGCTGTCAATGCACAAAGGGGATATTTATTGCAAAATGCTTGTTTTTGGATTTTAATGTTTTGAAATTTTATTTTAGTTTTTTTTGTTCAGTTTTTTAGGACTTTATTTGATTTTTTTGGATTATTTCAGGATGTTTTTCACTTTTTAGAGATTTTTTCAGGACATTTTTAAATGTTTTTTGAAGATTTTTTCAAGACATTTTTCAATTTTTATGATCTTTTTTTTTCAGGACATTTTTCAATTTTTATGAGATTTTTTTCAGGACATTTTTAAATGTTTTATGATCTTTTTCAGGACATTATTCAATTTTTTATGATTTTTTCAGGACATTATTTGAATGCAAAAGTTCCAGTAATTGATCATGACAAGGGGAACGCACCTAAGGCGCTGTAGCATCCTAAAATTGTGACACTTGCAATTTCAACTACATTTGGGTCTTCACGATGGTGGTGCAACGTTGAAACTGAATGGAGACCCCGAAACCTATTTACGACACCAAAAACTGCATATTTCTACACCTTGGCCTGATCCTCCTTGCACCCTGCTGTCCTGGGAGGTGGGACCATGGCGCCCAGCGCCCTGGTCCTTCAGGACCATGGCGCCCAGCGCCCTGGTCCTTCAGGACCATGGCGCCCAGCGCCCTGGTCCTTCAGGACCATGGCGCCCAGCGCCCTGGTCCTTCAGGACCATGGCGCCCAGCGCCCTAGTCCCTCAGGACCATGGCGCCCAGCGCCCTGATCCTTGGCCCTATTTTGGGCCCGGTCTCTTTTGGGCATCGGGTCTTTAAGTTTGTAAATTGGAAAATAATGCTTCTAGGTCGGCCTAAGGTCGAAAAAATCAGTCTATCAACCCTAATTGACAAGTATATAAACTACATTTCCCCTCCCATTTGGAGAGGCAAGAAAAAAAGGGAAAAATATATGCAAGCAAGAGGCGGAAGCAACATTCAAACATTCAAGCATTCAAGCATTCCTTCAAGCAATTGAGCATTCTAAGTCTCCATTCAAGGCTAAGTGTTGCATTCAAGACAAGGATTCAACCATTGAAGAGGAGATCACTTACAACATACAAAATACAACATTCATTACACCTTCGCATGTAAGAATACAAACATTCTTACAACAAGGTATCAGTACGTGTTTACATTACAAACATTTACATTTACAACATTCTCATTTCTTGGTTAATTCCAAAACCGGGGTTTGACCTAAAGGAAAACCCCTAATCCCTAACCCCCCAATCATCCTCTCTTTTCTGTGTGTAGGTTGCAGATACGCGGCTGTAATTGAAGATCTGGAATCCTTGTGCAGAGACGAATAGATCCCCCTTCATTTCGCAGATTTTTCGGAGGACCGTGTGCACTCCGGGCGCCATCGTCCCGTCAAATTTCTCTCAAATTTGTAGAACAACATCATCTCGACATTTTACTGCTAATTTCAGGTCCGCAGCTTCATCCCATATCCCTATCTCTGTTTATAAGCGAATCTTTCTTACTTTACATGTACTCCTAGTTCAATCTTTCTATCTACATTCTTTACAAAAGAGGGTATCCTTGATGTCTCAACCCTTGAAACTCATTTAGAATCTAGTCTTGCATTGTGTGGGATTGGATCTTATGCATTTCAACCCCTCTTTTGAATGTAAAGTCCCTCCTAAGTGAAAACCGTCAATCCTAGTGACCTCCTTTCTCCTTGGAGTGGGGGAGAACACCTGGGGTTCGATTTTCCGCTTTACATTTTGGTGAACCCGACGTGAACATCCTAATTCTGATTATTCATGGTTAGATCTGAAAAAAAAAATTTTGCTTCCTTAATTACATTTCCATGTTTGATCTTTTGCAAATTTTAGAGGTTAATTGCACAAAACCCTAAATTTTCTTTTTAGTAATTGAGCTTGTGAAATGTTTAATTGTTAATGCTTGTTTCAGATCTACCCTTCTATTCCAAATTTTCAAATCATATTTGTGCTTTAATTTTGAAAATTAAGTGGTTAAGTGTCAAAACCCTAATTTTTGAAACCCTCTTGATTTAGCCTTTGACTGATGATTTCACTGATCAAAACACCTCCAAATCGGCTGTAACTTTGGATTCCGCAACAAAATCATAATATCTCTCATCCTTGAAAATTTGGAAAAAAGTTGCGAGGGCTGTGTGCACCCCGAGCGCCATTGTCCTCGACATTTTTTCTGAAATCTCGGGAGCTAGATCTTACTGTATTTTTCTACTAGAATCCAGAATCTTGGCTGATTTCATCAATTCTAACACTTTCAAAATTAAAGTCAAAGTTGGTCTAGTGATTGCTTGGATTAAGGCTTCTAATCATTCAAAAATTGTTGAAACTGAAATTCATGTCAAAATTGTGTTTCTTACTGTCCTAAATCTGAAAAGTGTGTTGGCATTCATTCGAAATTTCAGTGCTTTATTCAAAATTTTTGTAGTTTGTGACTTTTGAAATTAAATGTTTAATTGCAACAACCTTGATTTCCACTTTCAAAATTGAATTTTGCAAGAAATTGAGTCAACTTTTAAAATTTCAAAACCTGCATTGCTTTTAGTATTCCCTCTAAAATCATAAAATTCAAAATTTCAGTTTCCCTCTCTTTTTCAAAATTCAAATTTTGCATTTTTCAACAATCTTGGTAGGGTTCAATTTTGAGATTGCAACTTTAATCTGGCCTATCTACAGATCGTAAAATCACTCAATTTTTTCAGATTAGCTTTAAAATCATCATAACTTTCATCCCTAAAAATTTCGAAAAAAGTTGCGAGGACCGTGTGCACTCCGTTCACCACGGTCCCTGACATTTTTTTCGAAATTTCGGGAGATTGTCCTGATTGTATTTAACAGCTTAAATCTAGGAGATTGGCTGACTTTATTGAAATTTGCTACCTCTAAAATTCAAAATCTTCTCTCTCTCTTTAGTGCATGAGTTTTACAACAATAAGCCCTACTTACACTATTCCCGTTAGGCGAAGCCTTAGAATTAAGTCTTTCCAAGGTTTAATTACTGAGGAGATGGAACCTAATTTGAATGGCCTATTTAACGAGGACACGGGTAATTCCTCTAATCCTCTTAATGATGAAGAAGCTCTCCATGAGGTTTCTGTAGAACAACTTTCAAAATTGGATAACCAATTTGATGATTTTCGACAATGGATGTCTCAAGAATACCCCGATAGTCAAGCTCTTCCCTTAATTGAGGGTCTAAAACGTATGGTTCAAAATGATAAGAATGGAATTGATATTTTGCGTAGTATTGCACACATTGTGGATTTGAATGTGATGCCTATGAAGAGTTGTGCTGAAACTTTAGGTTATACACAACCTCCTACTCAAGTCAATCATTCTATCCCTTTGACAACATCTATTGCTAGTATACCTACTTTTACATCAAACATAATAACTACTTCAATACAAGACATTCCACCTATGATCACCAGTCATGGGGGCAATCCTTCTTCTTCAATCAACCCTCTTCCTTCATCCAATCCAACTTCTTCATTCATTCCTTCAATGAGTGTCCCTATTACATCTCCCCAAATGAACCTGGCGCAAGGGGGCAATTCATTTAACCATTCCATTCCTCCTTGTAGTGTTCCTCCTTTCCAATCATCTCCTATGACTAACTATCATAGTGTCCCGCCACCTTACTCTCAATCAATACCTTCTTTCAATAACATAATACCTCCATCACAATCTAACACGTCTAATATGAACTCTTCGACTGAAGCGACCATTAACAATCTTGCACAAACTGTCTCTTCTTTACAGCAACAAATTGCCTCTATGAATCAATCTAAGTTTAGTGTGCCCACATTTGATGTTGCGAGCCCACTTTCTCTTGACATTGTTCGAGCTATTCCCCCTAAGCATGTTGAAATCCCACAATTGGAGCTTTACAATGGTAAAGGTGATCCTCTAACACATGTTAAGACCTTTCAAACAATATGTACTAATTTTGCTCATGACCAAAGGTTGCTTGCCAAACTATTTACTAGAACATTAAGAGATAAGGCTTTACAATGGTATTGCTCGTTGCCTTCCTATTCTATTACTTCTTTCCAACAACTTGCAAATGCTTTTATTCAACAATTTCAAAACAATATAAGTCCTAAAGTTACTTTGATTGATTTAATGCATTGTAAACAAGGTGTTAAAGAAAAAGTGACTAATTTCATTGGTAGATATAAGCATTTGTATGCTCAAATTTCTTTTCCAGTACCTAACAATGATATTCAAAGAATCTTTATTTCTAATTTACAAAACGATATTAGAGAAAAACTTATGTTTTCTGAGTTTACTTCTTTCCAACAGTTGTGTGCAACTCTTCACAATTATCAACTGACTGTGAGTCAAATGGAACAAGCAAATCCTATGGCTCTGAGTGATAAGGGTCATAGTAGTCAACAAGCATTTGGGAAGTTTAAACGGAACAGAGAGGTCATTAAATTCAATGAAAACATCATCAACAACAATGTGAATGCAGCATCAGGTGTGCCTCCTATTTCTAAGTTTTTCTAAGTTTTTCAAGAAAGAAAGAAAGTTTACTCCTTTGAATGAATCATTGCATAGTATTATGAATAAGTTATTGGAACAAAATGTGCTTACTCTTCCTCCTATAAAGCAAATAGATCCTACAAAGATTAATTCACCCTATTTTGATAACAAATCTTTTTGTCAATTTCATTGTCAACCTGGACATGATACTGAAAAATGTTTTGCTTTAAAGGGTAAAATTCAAGATTTGATTGATAATAATACTATCTCTGTTTCAGGTGTGAATGATAAAGGCAACACATCTGTAGCTCCTCCTAACCAAAATCTTAAGATTTTTACTGATCCATTACCTTCTCATACCTCTAATGTGATTGATACTAATGATTCCTCTGTCTCACCTGATGATCTTTTGTCTATGACTCCGAATGTGATTAACTTTGTAGAGCAGCAGAAAATCCCTAAAGAACCTTCCATCACATTTGATTCTAGTGAGACTATCAGGGCACCTGATGGTCCTTTATATATAGTTGCAAAAGTCAAGAATTCACCTTGCCGTGGAGTGCTTATTGATCCTTCTTGCATGGTTAATGTCATTATTGAAGAATTTCTTTTTACTTTGCAATTGAATCAAGTAATCTATGACAAAAAAAATGTGGTTGTGAAATTATTTGATGCATTTTCTTCTCCTGCAATTGGTTCTATTACATTACCTATTGAGGTCCATAACAAATCCCTTGATGTAAGCTTTGCTATTATTCCATCGTCCGAACAATTTCATGTGAAGCTAGGCTATCCTTGGCTATCTTCCATGAAAGCTATTGCTTCTTCTATTCACAAGTGTTTGAAATTTCCCCATAATGGTGAAGTTGTTACTGTCAATCATAGTCTCTTTAAACCAGCTGAAAGAACTTCTAGCATTCCTATTGATTATTTTTGGCCTAAACAATTCCAATCTCTTCCACCGCGAAGTGATCATCTTTTCAAATCTTATCAAAAGTGGAAAAAAGATATGATCCTATCTCTAAGTGAACCTAGAACACCCAAACTTGATATTCCTATCATTCTTGAGAAGGAAGTTCTTCCTTTGAAAGATAAAACTAATGTCTTTCCTCAAGAAGATTCCCAACCCATCCCTATGGATGTGACTATGTCTATGCCTAATGAACTTTCTAAAGGTAGACCTATACCTCCTCGTCATGATGGACTTGGTCTCCTTCCTAAACCAAATATTCTTCCTTTATATGGAGCAGTTCCTCCTCCTTCCTCTTATAGAGAGAAGAGACCTCCTTCTTCTCCTATCGTTCAACCTAAGAGATCACAACCCAAACACCCAAGTGATAAGGATGAGAACATTCCTCCTCCTCAATCTTCTCAACTTCCTACTAAGACTAGATGAAATCGTTCTGCACGTGAACGCCGACGAAAGCGTCATCTTAGAGCTCAGGTAGCTGCTTCTCAAACTTTGCAATCCCCAAAAACACCTTCAACTAGCATTATTCCATTTTCTCCTCAACCAAAAATTGAGCCAAAATCTCCTAAACATGAGATGCATGATGGTTTTGATCCTGTGCGAGTTAAAGATCCTATTTTTATAAATCTTGATGATGATATAGATGAAAATGTTATTCATGATGAAAATGTTACTTCTCTTTCTTCCGATAGTGAATATGAATATGTTGATGTTGATAACCATTTATCTAACGAATTTTCTAAAGCACTTAACCTAGCTCCTAGATAAGAACAACGTGGTTTGGAACATGAACATAGCCCTTGTTTGGATCTTGTGATAGCTCCATCTGCTGTGTTAGATTTTCCTCCTCTAGCGTGTTTCCTACCTTCCCGAAATATTGATCAGCAAGATCGGGGGGTGGATGACGTGCTAGACTAGTTCATTAGCATAGCAGACTCTCTCCTCCTCTCTTGATCTCTTTTGTTACTTCTTCTATGTGTTATTCTCATTCTTCTATTTGTTGTCCTTAGTGTTGTCTACTTGAGGATGATGCAAAGCATTGAGATCTCTTTTGGTCTCTCTCATGTTGACTCAAAAGACACATGTGTTCCCTTCCCTTCTTCTAGGTGACCTTCCTTGATTGGGGAATGAAGAACAATTATGCATACATACATATGATATACATGAATTATCATACAGCATACTGACCCCAAGGAAAGCGAAGTCACCTTGTGCTTTGTGTTTTGTGTCTATTATCCTTGGGCTTATCTCACACTTGGGGGCTAAATCCTTGTGATAATGTGCTCCTTTCCTTTCTCATTTCCTATATGTAACACTACCTTAAAGAAATCACCCCCGATGAGGCGTGTGCGATTGCTTTAACGTAGGGGGGCATATACCCTGTTCATATCTCTTCAAGATACTTGAAAATTTCTTGGCAAATTTATCTTTGCCTTGAAAATTTTTGATATTTTTCTTGCATGACTCATAGTGAGGGAACCTTACTACTGACAGTCATGGTTCTCCCTCGTGATCTTCCCTTTTACTTTGTCAATCAAAGTCATAAGATCCTTAGTCCACTGGGGGCTTGGTGTATCTTGCCTCCTTGACATGGTGAAAGTCTTTCAATGCTGTTTCCTTGTACTTTACCAGAAGTATGGACGTACGCTTATACTCCAGCTAAAGTGGGGGCTAAATGTAGCATCCTAAAATTGCGACACTTGCAATTTTGACTACATTTGGGTCTTCACGATGGCGGCGCAACGTTGAACTTGAATGGAGACCCCGAAACCTGTTTACGACACCAAAAACTGCATATTTCTGTGCCTTGGCCTGATCCTTTTTGCACCCAGCTGTCCCGGGAGGTGGGACCATGGCGCCTAGCGCCCTAGTCCCTCAGGACCATGGCGCCCAGCGCCCTAGTCCCTGGCCCTATTTTGGGCCTGGTCTCTTTTGGGCATCGGGTCTTTAAGTTTGCAAATTGGAAAATAATGCTTCTAGGTCGGCCTAAGGTCGGAAAAATCAGTCTATCAACCCTAATTGACAAGTATATAAACTACATTTCCCCTCCCATTTGGAGAGGCAAGAAAAAAAGGGAAAAATATATGCAAGCAAGAGGCGGAATCAACATTCAAACATTCAAGCATTCAAGCATTCCTTCAAGCAATTGAGCATTCTAAGTCTCCATTCAAGGCTAAGTGTTGCATTCAAGACAAGGATTCAACCATTGAAGAGGAGATCACTTACAACATACAAAATACAACATTCATTACACCTTCGCATGTAAGAATACAAACATTCTTACAACAAGGTATCAGTACGTGTTTACATTACAAACATTTACATTTACAACATTCTCATTTCTTGGTTAATTCCAAAACCGGGGTTTGACCTAAAGGAAAACCCCTAATCCCTAACCCCCCAATTGTCCTCTCTTTTTTGTGTGTAGGTTGCAGGTACGCGGTTGTAATTGAAGATCTGGAATCCTTGTGCAGAGACGAACAGATCCCCCTTCGTTTCACAGATTTTTTAGAGGACCGTGTTTACTCCGGGCGCCATCGTCCCATCAACTTTCACTCAAATTTGCAGAATAGCATCATCTCGACATTTTACTGCTAATTTCAGGTCCGCAGCTTCATCCTGTATCCCTATCTCTGTTCATAAGCGAATCTTTCTTACTTTACATGTACTCCTAGTTCAATCTTTCTATCTACATTCTTTACAAAAGAGGGTATCCTTGATGTCTCAACCCTTGAAACTCATTTAGAATCTAGTCTTGCATTGTCTGGGATTGGATTTTGTGGGTTTCAACCCCTCTTTTGAATGTAAAATCCCTCCTAAGTGAAAACCATCAATCCTAGTGACCTCCTTTCTCCTTGGAGTGGGGAAGAACACCTGGGGTTCGATTTTCCGTTTTACAGGCGCATCTGAAAGACATACATAGACCGGGACCAAAACATATATACAAGAAACCAGAGTATGCAAGACAATGATGTTGACCAATAATAGGCTTGGAATAGGACATTGGGTCAAGACGAAGATAGACATGATAAGCCGGCCAAGAGAAAGCATAGCTAGAGGTCATGATAGATGACGGAGCAATAATCTTGTTACACATGGCGCCTATTTGCCAGGTTTTCACCAAGGTACTTGCCCAAAGTGCCTATTTGCTAGGTTTTCACTAGAGGGCGAATCATTTTTCTTTACTTTTGTTTTTGCTCTGTTTTTTTTTTTTTTTTTTCACTTTTTTGCTTTTTTGATTTTTTTTGTATATTTTTTTTTTTGCTTTTTCAAATTTTTTGGTATTTTTTTAGGATCATATTTGAAGAAATGCTGATAGAAAATTATGCCCAGTACTTGCGAAGATGCATGCTATTGACAGGATCAGACAAAGGTTCACCTTCTGGAGTGGCAAGCTGATATGCCCCCGAGCCATAGGCTGCAGTCACTATGAAAGGCCCAACCCAATTAGGTTCAAACTTACCTTTGATGATGTCAGTAGACTGTGCGTTCTTAGGGTTTGCCTTTAAAACCAGATCTCCCACTTCAAAGTGTCGCCCTTTGACTTTCTTATTATAAGAGCGATGAAGATGGTTTTGATATGCTTGCAAATGTGTCAGGGCTGTCCGACGCTTCTCATCTAACATCTCAAGCTGATGCAACCGAGAGACTCTATGTGTCTCATCATCAATTAGATGTTGCAAGGAAACACGCAAGGAAGGAATCTCCACCTCCAAAGGTAAAATGGCTTCCACACCATACACCAAGGAATAAGGTGTTGCGCCAGTAGGTGTGTGGATAGAAGTGCGATAGGCCCATAGTGCTGGATTCAACTATACATGCCAATCTCGACCAGCGTCATTGACAACCTTCTTCAGGATCTTGATAATGGTTTTATTTGATGCTTCGGCTTGACCATTCTCCTGTGGATACTATGGACTGGAGAAATGGTGTTGGATATGAAACTTTTCACAAAGTTCCTTGACATCTTTATTCTTGAAGGGGCGACCATTATCAGTGACTATGGAAAGAGGAACCCCATACCGGCATATGATATAATTCAATAGGAATTTTGAAATTTGCACACTAGTGATATAGGTCATGGGGATAGCCTCGCTCCATTTTGTAAAATACTCTGTGGCTGTAATGATAAACTTGTGTCCATTTGCAGATGTTGGGTGAATTTTGCCAATAAGATCCAATCCCCATTGAGAAAAGGGCCATGGAGATATGACAGAATGAAGCTCTTGGGCTAGTGCATGAATATAGTTTCCATGAATCTGGCATTTGTAGCACTTCTTAAGAAAATCATGAACATCTTTTTCCAGAGTGGGCCAATAATACCCAACACGAATCAACTTTTTGGCTAGGCTTAGACCATTGAAATGGCCCCCACATATACCATCGTGAACCTCGTGTAAAGTCATTTGTGCTTCGTCAGAATCCAAACACCTGAGGAGGGTATGGTCAAAAGAACGACGGTAAAGGGTGTCGGCGATGATGACATATTTGGCTGTCTGTCGGATAAAGGCTCGGCGTTGGTTAGCGGAAAGGTTAGGTGGTAGGGTTTGGGATTTCAATATATTGATATACGTCATTGTACCATGGGGAGTTGGGACCAACAAGAACGCACATCACATCCGCTGTCGGAATGTCAAAAGAAGGAACCAACAATTGTTCAACTAAAAATTCACATTTGTCCATATTGTGGGGCATATTCAACATGGAAGCAATCGTAGCCATTGCATCTGCCGACTTGTTTTGCATTCTTGGAACTTGACTGAAATGAATAGCCATGAATTTGGTCTTGAAGAAATCTACCATATGCTTATAGGGAATAAGCTTTTCATCTTTTGTTTCGTAGTCATCATTCACTTGTTGGATGACTAATTGAGAATCTCCATAAACTTGCAAATGCTTGATGTTCTGGTGGACCGCTACTCGGAGTCCTGTAACCAGTACTTCATACTCTGCAATGTTATTGGTACAATGAAAAGTTATTTTGTAGGACTTTGGAATAGCATCACCTTGAGGGGTGACAAACAATATGCCTGCTCCGGACCCGAACTTGGTATGGGATCCATCAAAGTATAACTTCCATTCATTAGAGGATGTGAGAGCAAAGACTGATTCATCTGGAAAATCGGTCAACATGGGATGATCATTAGAAATAGGAGCCTCTGCAAGTTGATCTGCTATGACTTGTCCTTTTATCGCCTTTCGCTCCATATAGTCAATGTCAAATTCACTGAGAATCATGACCCATTTTGCTAGGCGACCCGTCAAAGCTGCTCGGCTAAGCAAGTATTTTAAGGGATCAATTTTTGCAACCAACAATGTTTGATGGCTTAACATATAATGTTGAAGCTTTTGTGTTGCAAATACTACTGCTAAGCATGCCCTTTCAATAGTTGAATAATTTAGCTCATAACCTACCAGTGTCCGATTGATATAATAAATAGCTCTCTCTTTGCCGTTCTCATCTTATTGGGCCAAGAGAACTCCTAATGCCATTTCAGTTGCAAAAATATACAATAAAAATGGCTTTCCTTCTATAGGAGGCATTAGGATAGGCGGCGACAGCAAATATTCTTTGAGAGCTTGAAAGGCTGATTGACATTGCTCAGCCCATTTAAAAGAGACACCTTTATGCAGTAGATGCTGGAATGGATGACATTTATTGGCCAACTGAGCTATGAAGCGACGGATTGACTGGAGCTTTCCTTGCAAACTGTGTAATTGATGAAGATTAGAAGGAGGAGGCATATCCATTATTGCTTTAACCTTGGTAGGGTTGACCTCAATGCCTCTGTGAGAAACAATGTACCCTAGTAACTTGCCAGCTGTGACACCAAAGACACACTTCTTTGGATTGAGTCTGAGCTTGTAGGTCTCCATTCGGTCAAAGATTGGGCCCAGGATGGCTAAATGACTATCTCTTGTGACAGATTTGCATAACAAGTCATCAACATAGTCCTCCATCAAAGTATGCATGAAATCATGAAAAATTGTCGTCATTGCTCTTTGATATGTTGCGCCTGCATTTTTAAGACCGAAGGGAATCACATTCCAACAGTAGGTACCCCAAGCACAGGTGAATGCTGTCTTATGCTGATCTTCAAGAGCAATGTGAATTTGGTTATAGCCAGAGAAACCATCCATCAATGAGAGCATCTCATATCCAACAGTCATGTCCACTATGATGTCTATGTTTGGCAATGGAAAATCATCTTTAGGGCATGCTTTATTGAGATCCCTAAAATCTGTACAGATTCTGATGCCCCCAGTTACCTTGCTAACTGGTACTAAATTTGAAATCCAATCTGCATAATCAATGGGTCTGATAAAGCCCACATCTAGTAATTTCTTCAGTTCCACCTTGACCAAAAGAGCCACCTGGGGATGCATCTTTTTAAGTTTCTGTTTGATAGGCTTGGCATCTGCTTTTAATGGCAAATGATGAAGGACTAATTCTGGATCGAGGCCAGGCATATTTGCATAGGACCATGCAAAGCTGATTTTCTTCTCAAGAAAGAAATTGACAAAATCTATCTTTTCCTGTTGTGATAGAGAAGCAGCAAAATGAATGACCTTACGGTTGTCAGGTGTACCCAAATTGATTTCCTCGGTCATTTCCACAAGCAATGTTGATTTGTCCTGACTTGATAGGGGTATGTCCACTCTTCCACCTTTGGGCGCCTCAGAGAGGTTTTCACCTGTAGGTACGTCTTTTGTTTTTACTTTTGTATGATCAGAGAGTGCCTTACGGTTTTCACTCAAAGATCTATTCTTTTGATTTTTTACTGTTTCTTTTCTTTTTTCATTTTGATGACTAGAAGAGGGAGTTGACTCCCCAAAATATGCTGTGGAATCCAGGTCAATAGCAAATCCTGCCTTATGATCACCTTGTGGTATGCCTTCCCGTAGTCCAAGGAATTCTGCAATTGCTTCGTCATTTTGAAAATAGTCCAATGTGAGTGGTTCTTGTTGGTCATGTTGGATAAGCTGGGGATAGATGAGGGGCATGTCATTGTTAGTTGTAAGGAGAGAGAGGGCTGATATGGTAAAGATGTAAACATCTGTGGTGTCACTATCCGAACTGCTTGTATCTGATTGGGAGCTTGGATCCCAGAATGACTCTATCCAAGCATTAGGACATGTTTTAGGAAGAGGAGTTATTTCATGTTTTTCTTCCATAGGCAAATTATCAGGGTCAAGGAAAATATTGTCAAGGGCATAGGAGCTAGAAGAAAAAGAACTCCACTCCCATTCATTGGAATCCGTTTCGGGTCGGGTATCCTCAGGTGTTATTTCATCGTCGGAGTCACACCCTTTTCTACACGTGGGCACTTTGGTAGATGTGGATCCAATTCACAATGGTACAAAACCTAACCCTAAAGTTGGAGGTTGCCTCTTGGGTATAACAGGTTCTAGCCTTCCATTGTTGTTCAGGCCTAAGCCACTACAGCCATCATATCCTTTCTTTTGCAGCATAGTAAATCCTTTGCTGTATCGTTCCACTGGCAACCTGACAGGTGGGGCCTCAGTTGGATCTTTATAAAGCCAATCTATGACATCATCATCTACAGTTTCTTTGTCAAGTTCACCCCATCTTGTAAATGTAGTGGGAGGCTGATATTGAATAACGACCTTAGGATCCTTTTGCAATAAATGCGGTTTGCCATATGATTTTGGAGATATCGGTAAATTCCCGATGAGGAATGTTTGATCCATTGAATATTCTCCGCATCCTTGGTCCTGTATCTTCAATTTTCCTTTGACAACATCTAACAATTCATTAGGATCCACATAACTATGTGACTTGGCCTCTCTATTGACTAGGACTTGCTGCTGAGGGGTATCCTTTAGAGTAGCACAAAATTGAAATGGATTAGGATCTCCTAGAATTGTTATCTCAGTTCCATTGTAAGGATATTTTAAACATTGATGATAGGTGGATGGAATTGCTTTCATTGCATGGATCCATGGACGACCAAGAATCATATTATAAGGGAGATCAAGGTCTAGGACTTGCAGGAAAGTGTTTTCTGTCACTGGATCAACTCTGATGGGCAATGTAGTTATCCCTCTGGATGGGCGCTCAACATCATCATATGCTTTGATTGTTATTCTTTTGGAAGCATGAATTTCATTTTCTGTATAACCAAGGCTAATAACCACTCTCAAGGTACAAATATTAAGACCTGCTCCACCATCTATCAAGACTCGTTGGATTTTGCAATTATGGAAAAAGACTTCAAGGTGCAAAGGATCATTATGAGGGAGCTTATCAGGTGAGATATCATTATCAGAAAATGCGACATTTTGGGAAACAACTAGATGTCCAATCTAGCTTGAAACTGGTCAATATCAATATCTGTCAGGACAGTGGACTCAATTAAAGCTTTATCCAGGACTGCACGATGCATGGGAGACATTTTCAACAACTCAAGGATTGATTTTTGTGCAGGTGTCTTTCCTAGATGATCAAAGAGATTATACTGGCTTGTAGGAGTTGGTTTGGAAGGAGCGACAGGAGCTCCTTTCAGGACTATTCTAGATCGACGAGTGGTGACCGCGCAAGAGGGATCTTATCCCTTTATTCTTAGAGTGGAAACATACTCATTTGACACTTTGAAACAATTGATGACATTGTTATAACCAGTATTCATATAATTTGCTGTTTGGGCAGAGTTGGAAGAAGACGCTTTACCCTTGTCATGATCAAGCAAACGAGTTTTGAAAATAGTATGATCAGTGTTAGAGGTCGCATGGGGTGGATCTACCTCAATTACTCCTTGCTCTAATAAATCTTGAATCATATGTTTCAATTGAAAACATGATGCAGTTTTATGTCCTTTGGACTGATGATACTCACAGTATGCATTATCATTCCACCAATGCGGTTTTACCGCTGGTTCTACCTTGATATCTGGTAGCTTAATAAATTTTGCTTGTATTAATTGCTTCATTACCAACTCAATAGGCTCTCCCAATGGTGTAAATTGTCGAGGAGGCCCATCCCACGATCAGAAGGGTTTGCGTTGTTGGTTTTGTTGTTGGCCTTGTTGTTGATTATATTGTTGAGTATGCTGTTGTTGAGTAACATTGCTCATTGGCACTTGATTTTGTTCCATAGCTGACATATTAGGAGCACTCAATTCTTGATTGTGAATGGGGGTTGATTTGCATTCACCGCTCTTGCATCAACAACACCATCATTAGTGACATTCTTATTTTATACCAAAATCTGTTTCTGTCCCCTGAATAATTTGTGTTGTCACTGTCTTTATTGAGCTTGATAATTCCTTTAGCTACAAGAGCCATTTCAATGCTCATTCCTTTCTTAATGAGTTTCTCAATAGTACTAGGACTTTTCAATTTTAGTTCATACATCATTTCTGGGACCGAATTTTGGATAAACAGATTCACTTGTTGTTCTTCAGGTATATCTAGGGAAGAACGACTATGCAAGCTTTGCCATCGTTGCAGGAAAGTCACTAATGGTTCACCGTGCTTTTTCTTGGTGTTGCATAAATCTGACATGGTCACGTCACTGTCGATGTTGAACGTGAAATGAGATAAAAATTTTTGAGCCAATTCTGACCAAGTCTTTATATTTCCTGGCAGATGTGAATACCAATCCATGGCTTGTCTCGTGAGACTTCATGCAAATAAGCGCATTAAATATGTTTCCTCATAACTCACTTCAGTACATGCCGCAAAAAATGCTCGAATGTGATCTTTTGGATTGCCATTCCCTTTATATTTCTCAAAATTAGGTGCCTCAAAATGCTTAGGGAATGGAGGCATGTATACACTCTTGTCAAATGGATTGGGACATAAATCTTGATCTGTATACAACTTCTTTGTTCCTTTTGTTTCTAATGCATCAACTTTTCGTTGCAACTTCTCAAGTTGTTGTGCAATTGTATCAGATTTTGGAGGTCCATCATTAATCCCAGTGGGTACTCTTTGTCGATACATTGTATTTCTGATTGGTTGTTGATACTCTGAAATGGCCATTTTTGGTGTCTCTGGCATATAATGTTCTTGGTACATCTCTTGTTGTTGTGGTTGTGCTATGCCTTGATATCGACCTTGTTGTTGTGCTTCTTGTAGCCTAGGTTGATATTGCAATTGAGTATGTTGTTGATATTGCACAGGCACCAATTGTGGTTGTGAAGTAGGATAGCTTGTTTGCCTTGGCACATATTGAGGCACATGTTGTTGATGCTGACGAATCGGAATTTGTTGACTTTGTGCCAATTGTTGTCGCGGTGTGTATCCCATCATTTGTAAAAAACTTTGTTTAGGTGGTTTTCGTTGCTTCTCCTTAAGATGGGGTATAGCACTTGCATTAACTTGCTGTGTTGTTTGTCCAATCCATTGTGATGGTTGCAAATTTGCATTAACTTGTAATGGTGCTGAAGGCGCTGCAATTTGTTGTCGAATGTGAAATTGTTGTTGTTGCACATTGCTTGTTTTCACATTCGATTGTACCTTTTGTGTATTACTCAATTGTTGTTGGTGTAAAACACTATCCATAGCTCTTTGTGTCGCCATTATCGAAGGATCTATCGCAATAGTGTTTGGCAAATATATTGAACTTAACGGGACATAAGAACTTTGTTGCATCGTGGAATTGTTTTGGACATTGGTGATATCAGGCATTCCAGTTGTGAAGCTTTCCTGCATCTTAGATTTTGACCCAACTTTATGCATATAAGGAACTACTTCTTGTTGAGGGATAGTTGTCAATATTTGCGTGGTCTTCATTTGATCTTGTGTTACAGGTGTTGTGTTGAATAATGGATTATTTATTGTCTCAAATGGTGACTTTTGAGGAATAGTCACTGTCAATGCCTTTCAAGCACGTTTGCTCATCAAGGTAGGCTGAGTTTCTGGTTGCACATTTTCTTCATTTGGATGCGGAGAGAAACTTAACAACTCATTGCCTTGTTGTTCTTGCACATTGATTTGTTCACTTGAAGAGGTCACATTACTCATCATGTTAAGATACTTTTGTGGAAACATCTTAAAGACCTTGTTCAAGAACTTATCCATCTTTTTTGTTATCTTTGGATCTTGGAGGAACATATCAACATCATCAGAAGCATCAGAATCTGATGAGGAATCTAGTTGGACATTTGGATTCGTTTCTTGTTGAATGCCTTGATCGGAACCAAATCCTTGTGAAAGAGTTTGTTCTTCATATAATGTTTGAGTTTGAATGTCATGTTGCAGGTGTGGTTGATTCCAATTGAAAGGTGCACTTCCTCTTGGAGTTGGTGGAACACTCCCATGTCCTGGTTTCATAGGTACAAACACTGGTTCATATAATGGAGGTGGTCCAAGTTGAACCATTCCATATGGTGGTAAAGATGTATTTGATGAACCTTCAATTTGCACTGTTTGACTAGTTTGAAACTGCGAATTTGCTATGTTGTCCATGGGTTGATACATTGGTTCGCCCATCTTTTTAGATTTTGACCTTGTCTCAATAGGCATGTCACTTATGCAAATGTAATGTTTTTGGAAATTTTCAAGGACAATATATGATGTGCAACTAAATGCAAACTTAAATAGATGAAAATGCAATCTATGGCAAGAATGCAATCTATGTTTTTTGGTTGTTTTTGAAGATTTTGACAAACTTTTTGGAATGCAAATCTAAAAGAGACCCTTAGGAAAATGAAATGATGTCTAGACCTCAAAGGACAAAAGGACCAAGTGACAAAAGGACAAATGAAAAAGTCTCCCCTATATGCTTGGATACTAAGCTAGGTTTGACCAAATGACAATAATGACATAAAAAGAAAAGGTTTGACAAGGTCTAGACTTCTTAACAATGACTTAGGGTTTATCAAAGATTTGGATTACTCAAGTATGACAAAACCTTGTTTTGACACTATATGCAAAGGGACAATTACTATGCAAATGACTGTAATATGATATGATAATGACTTAAGCTTAATGAAGAGACCTAAGGTATGCAAATATGAATGTATGACAATGGTATGACTTTAATGCAAGAGGACACATGCAAATGGATGACCCTTATTGATATGCAAAGGAGTATGACTTAGGTAAAACCTAACCTTGGTACTTGACAATGAACTTTGCAAAATGCAACCTAGGATGAACCTAAATGTAAGTGACATGAATGTTAAGACAAGATTTTGAACAATGTTTGATAACCATGTTTGAAGGTGTATTGAACTTTGTTGGATGAAATGCTCTTATGTTTAACCTTGTTTTGAATCCATTTACCTTGTTCTTGAAATGAGATACAATTCAACTTTTGACAAGCAAAGAATACAAGATATTTCAACTTAGACTCAAGACAATCATGCTCATTCCCACATTTCTTATGGTAGGCAAGGACATTAGGTACTTGAGAGGTAGACTCATTATGGGATTCAAGGAGAATACATAGATGCTTGACCCCACGGGCTCCCCTCCACGACACTCACTTCTCAGGGCAGCCAAGCATCAGTCCCCATGGAAATATCCCCATGGCGAACTTAGTATCTCTTCCAAGTATCCGAACTTGTCCTTCTCAAGCAACTAGAAGGGTTTTTGGCATCTAAAAACAAGGTGTTTAGTAAGGATTTCTGTTAAGTGTTACTCCTTGATGTCATGCAAGCGTGATTGGGACATTAAGCCCACCAAGATACCAAACAAATGTAGTCACGTAAGCATGATTTAGACCGTGAGGTCCTACTTAGATGTTGATATGAGAAAGAGTTCAAGGTTCATCACTTCCCAAGTAACTGCAATTCCCACGTAACCCTTCCTTCAAAGCTTTCGCCCATCAGGTATTTGTTTATAGTGAGTTAGAATGCCAAGGTATTCTAGCCGTACTCACTTTGGGTCGTTCCCTTCTCACGATTATCACTTGCTTGCAAAAGCAAATGGTCGGGAAGGCAGGCCCTCTAAAGGTGACACACAATCAAAACAACGAGCATGGTATCGAAGGTCTGGATTTCCGATCACCCTAAGAAGGATGAGAGTATACTCTCCTACTCCAATGTCACACCTTACAATCAAAGAAAAAACATGTTCATTCCAACCTATTTAGAAATCATACTAGGTGCCTATAACATTAATGACAAACACCAAGTTTAGTTGTTTCTCCAAGGCAACCTGCAAAACCCAAGTTAGAAGTTTGAGGTGTTTATTCTTTGACTATCGATTCTTCATAAAACATGTTAGTAGTTTCATTTGTTGTCTTTTCCATGTGTATGCCAAGATGTTGCACAGATAATTAGTACCAAAAACCAAAAAGCAGAAAACAAAATGCAAAAACAAGACAAATTTTTAAGCAAAACACTGCCTTTTTACCTCTATTCTGGACTTTACACAGGCGCAGAACTCATGACAAAGGCGCATAATGCATGACACAGGCATAGAATGTCTTCAACACAGGTGCAGGTTGCTTGACACAGGTGCAGGTTGTCTCACACAGGCGCACAAGTCCCCAGAAAACCCTGCACTACCCTATTTTTGGGTTTTTGGCCTGCAAATCAACTCAAAAGCACTCAAAAACATAGTTAAGGGGTTAGATGGTTAGTGTTCACATCGGGTTCACCAATTAATGTAGCTACGAAATTAGGAAATCATCACAAGCAAATCAAAATACTAATCTAGCTCAATCACGAAAGCTCAAATGCAATGATCAATCCTAACACACTCAATAAAGACATGAAAATAAAACATTCAAAACTAAAAACTAAGCAAACCAGATGCAGATCCGAATGTCTCCTTCATGCGGCTCCATTGTCCTTCTTTCTTCTCCAAATAGCCTTTGTTTGTGGATCTCACCTTCAAGTGCATAAACCTAATGTGAAAGCAAGATTGACATTGGCACAAGAATACTCAAAGCGTGATTGATTCGACAAAGTAATTCAAACAAGTGATTATTAGATCGATAATGTGATTATTAGGGATCAGGGGCCTTGATTGAAGAAATTCATCCAATTTATAGATAAATTGGAGAAATGACAAGATTAGCATGAAAAGATTCAAATGGAAATTGTAAATCAAAAATGTCAATTATAACAAATTATGCACTTTCTATGCAAAATTGATTGATTGATAATTATGACAAAATTATGACAAATTTCTATGTCAAAATTGATTGATTGTCAATTATGACAAATTATGACAAATTATGACAAATTGACACTTTCTATGCAAGATTGATTGATTGATAATTATGACAAAATATGACAAATTTGCTATGTCATTCCCATGAAATTAGGAGAAAAATAGGAGAGAATTGAAATTAGGAATTAGAAAATTAGAAAATTAGGAATTAGGAAAATTAGAAAATGAGGAAATTAGGAATTAAGTGAATTAATTAACAATTTTTCATTTATTAATTAATTCACAAAGAGGGAGGAATTAGTTAGCCAATTAAATAAACATTTAATTGTGACAAGAAGACTTAGGATAAATAAATAAATTATTTAACCTAGAGGGAAAAATGACAAACAGGTTAAATGAATAAAATCATGAAACCCTAAAAGATGAATTAGAAACACAAGGACGACAATTAGGTCTTGACAAAAGATAATTGATGTAGATTCGATTTGATCATGATTCTGAATGATTTGATTGATAAACAATTGAGATTGATTGACAAATTGACCAATATTGACAAAGAGACCAAATTGATATGCCCCAATTGACATGATTGAAGAGGACAAGGATCGATGATGAATCAATCGTAAAACGATGAGATTGACAAGTTGATAAGAGATTGACAAGATTGACCAAAATCATGATTAAAGATTGCTATCGACAAGACCTAATTCGAAAGCGAGAAAAACTGAAGAATGTAGAAGGACTTGATGCTCGCAAATGATAAAGACCAAGTGCGTGACATTGGAGAAATGTTAATGTGACGCAAAAACCCTAAAATGAGGCAATGCGCAAATGTTAACGTATGATTCTGCAAGCGTTGACCATTTTTAGACGTCTACATTTTACCCCTCTTTGAGACAATGCGATATAAAGCGTTGTTTCAAAGAACAATAATGAAAATGCCCCAGATAATAACAATGACATATGCATGCCCCCTCGAGGAATTGGCCGGAAACATGCAAAAAAGAGGCCAATTGATCGATAATAATGATAGAAAATGATAGGATCAAATGGACTGCCAAGACTGACGGAATAAATGTTAGTGAGAAGAAATTAGACAGAGGATAGTTAGAGACGAAGAAAAACTTGCTTTCACTAATGCACTTTGTAGGTGAGAACCTTTATTTTAATGTAGCAAAACGGATGCGTAGCATCATGGCATTGAAGGCCAGAGCTGAAATGCAACCCTTTTTCCTTATTACTGGATACAACGCACATATTTGTAGCGCAAGCCTATTCCATATTGTTTTCATTTAGCATTACGAGTAATCGCCACAAGATCATTGTTGTGTAAAGAAAATGGATTACTGGATCCGTTCACATCTCTGAGAACATTTTTTCCCTCAACAAACTTGGAGATGAATATAGATGAAGCGTAGAAATCAAATATCCATTTCCACATAGTAACATATCATCCACATATAATGCAATAATGAGAATGCAACCATTATTAGTTTTAAAGTTGTGAGGTGGTTAAATTAGGACTTAAATTAAATTAATAAAGCCACTAATTTTATGGAGCCATCTTATATTAAGGAGGATTGAATTTGATCGACCCAATCTTAAAAGGACTAAATACAAATCAGATTAATCTTCCTTGTTTGAGTTAAAATTGTATTTGGATTAGGTTTGAATTGCAATGCTATATCTATGACAAACAGTGAGAATTTGACATAAAATAACAGTAATAGTAAGTTCCAGGTGTCATGCAAAGTTGTAAAGTTGAATCTAAGGATGGGAAACAAATTGGAACATGTGATAGAAAATTTGGGTGGAATTGTTAGGATTGGGAGGTGTAGGGTGACCTAATCCTCTAGATACCAGATGTAAACAAATTGAATATTTTCTAGATCAAAATGAAACACAAAATCTCTTGTTAGAAGCTTGTTAGAAATTATTTGGACTAGGAGGTGTGGGGTGACTTTGTCCTCTGCTTTTAATGCCTTCAAAAGCTGAATCTGATTGTTGTCACCTACTCTACTGAATTCCTCACTCATGGCTCCCGAGTTGATTTCCTACACACAGAATGACAAAAAAATGTTTCTAGATGGGGGTTTTCCTAGTTCAAACCTTAGTTTAGGAGTTAACGTTGAAATCAAGATAATAATTGAACTTAGAAATAGATTTGAATTGAATTAGAGTGCTTTCTTTTTGAGGGAAAGGCTAGATTCGAAAATGCCTGAAATTGAACTTGAGACCTTGATAAAGCTTGCTTGAATGCTCATACAAGGGTTTAGAATGTCATGTAGAATGTCTTCATAGAATGTTGATCTCATGGATGCCATCTTGAATGATTCCTCAATTGAAGTTGCAAAAGTGCAACTGAAATCTTGATAGAAGTTACAAAATGAGGGGGTTAGGCCTCCTTTTATACCTAACCATGCCATAATTATTTGAATTTTTGGAGTAGGCTGACACGGAGCTATATTTCCTGGCCACAAGAAGTGACCATTGAGGGGTCCAAATTTGGACCCCTTTTGGGCAGACCATGGCGCACAAGGCATCTTGGTCTTGAGCTAGGACCAGGACATCTTGGTCTTGTCAATTAGGACTCAAACTTGAAGTAGAGCTGGAGAAAGAGTTAAACATGCAAATTCTAGGATAGCGTGAGCAAAATCAAAATAGGTATAGAGCATCGAAGGCTGAAATGCCAAGATGAGGCCCAAGTGAGGATGAAATTGTATAGGGATACAATTTATGATGCTACATTTAGCCCCAACTTTAGTAAGAGTATGAGCCTATGCCCATACTCATGGAAAAGTACAAATTTGTATTGAAAATACTTCCACCAAGATACCAAAGAGACAAGACACACCAAACCCCTAGGGACTTAGGACCCTATCAATCTAATATTGAGACAAAAGGAGCAACAGATGAAGAATGTGGAAAGAGCATGTGATAGTTCTTGGCCTAGTAGGGCTTGTGCTTACTATGAGTCATCTTAAATTAACAAAATTGAAATTAAAAAAATTGTGCAAAAGATTACAAAGCAAAAGGCTTAGCTTGCAAAGTAACCTAAACATTGAATTGAATTGACTGCATAATGGGTACTACATCTGTAGACACATAAAAGTTTTCATTTGTCCTCTTAATCTTAATCTTTCCAAAAATTAAATGGATCCAAATTAAAAAATATTCTTATTGTCCTATTCTCCATATTATTCATTATATTAATATTCATATTTATTGCCTTTTTCCATTAATTCATTAATCTATTAAATAAATATCACATTATATCATTATCCCATTTCATTCCTATTATTCCTAAACTTTCTTGCATACACAATCCATCCACTATTTATCTTGTTTCACCCCCACTTATTACACTGACCTAATGAATATGGGATATACACTTACACCTTGAAACCAATATTTTATCCCACATTCACCCTACAACTTGGATCCACCTTGAGGATATCTATAAAAACTCAACCCCTCATTTCAATCCACCTAGCAATTTGACAAGTTAGTTCACTCATAGCATCTTGCATATCACATCTTGTATCTTGCATCTCCCTCTCTCTCGTTTTCTTGATCATTCTTGCATTTATCTCATAAGCTTTGTTCTCCATAGCTTCTTGTGCACAATGTTTTGAGAGCAAAAATCTTAAAAACACAAGACCTTGGTTGATAGGAGGGCAATGGAATCAGAAATCCATTTGCATGCATGTATGTTTCAATTAGTCATTTTGTCTTGCATGTGTGTATTTGGCATGTACTTCATTGTTGGATATGCCCACTGGGACAAACAAGTTTGTCCTTTCTTTGATCTGATTTTCGCTTGATAGACAAAATTTGTTTGCATTTCGCAGGAAGGGCATTTGGTTAAGCTATTCACGTGATTTTCAATGATGCGTTTTGCCTTTCATTGATATGCTTGATAAGCAGTTAATATGTCTTGATTATACAACTCTCATCTTGTCTCGGCTGCCACATTCAATATTTTGTTCTACGTGTTTTGTTTGTGTTTGCAGATTTGAGGCAATTTATCTAACAGTTCTCGTGCTTCGTACATGCTTCATGTCTTGCATGCATTACCATTTTGGTATTGAAAAATAATTATTGCAGTGGTCACATCTCGCCACACTTCTTTCTTCCTCCCACACACCTCTTCCTACCACACCTTACTCCTATTCATGCATCCTTTCCCCCACTTCTCTTCCTCTCTTATGCCTACCCACGTACCCTATTTGCCAGTGCCTCCCTACCTTAGCTTGCAACAAACAAAAAGCAAAAAATGTTTCATGCGCTTTGTCTATGCTTTACGTACACCCCTGACCCTGCTCTTAGACTTTAGAATTCGGTGTTACACCTGCCAAATGCATTTTCTTTTGGATCTTTTCAATATTTCCAGCCTGTACATTGCTTCTTTTGCTTGGTAAAAATCTCGCCGTGCCTGCTACATAGTTCACATCACCCTGTTTGTGCTTCATTGATTTGCATGCCTATCTGCCAAGGGCATTTTCCAACTCCTCTGTGAGGCGTTTCTTTTAGTAGCTCACATTGCATTGTTTATGCTCCAAAAAAAAGAAACCACGCATTCTGCCACATAGTCATATGTGCCTTGTGCATGATTTCACTTTTTTTTTGCAGTCTGTTTCAAATCCGTTTCAACAACATATTTTGCGCATGTCCTGCAAAATCATTATTGTTTTGGCAGCCCATCATGAGGTCTCATTTTCTTGGCGTGAGTGTTTCTTGACTTAGAGTTTCTGGCATGAGTTCTTTCCATATAGCATGAGTTTGTAGGTTTCTTTGTTTTGGTTTTATGTTCCATGATTTAGTTTTAGCTTTTAAGCTTTTTGAGCTCTCACGTAGTTTTTCATTTGATTTTTAGTTTTAGTTTTTTATTTTGTTAATTAGTTTTAGTTTTAAAATTATTTTTTAGTTTAGTTTAGATTTTTTCTTTTGTTTTTGTTATTTAGATTATCTATTAATTTTGTTTTTAGTTTTAAATTAGATTAAATTTTTTTTGTTAGTTTAATTTTAAATTAGATTAAATTTTGTTTTTGTTAGTTTAGTTTTTTAAATTAGATTAAATTTTGTTTTGTTATTAGTTTTTAAAAATTAGATTTTAAAATTAGTCTTGTTTTAAAATTAGATTTAAATTTTATTTTGGGAATTGATCTTTTGGTTTTCATATCATGCAAGATATTCTCGCTTGTTGAAGACATGTCTTGAAACTACTAATGACATTTGATGCAGGACGCATGTCAAAGAAATGTGATTTTGAAACAAATTATCTGATTTTAGTTTAAATCACATTTTATTTTGGTGCTTATAATGAACAATTGTTTTCTGTGATTGGTACGCTTGCACATATGTAGGGTGGACCCACTGTTACACTGAGTATCCTCTCCTCTCTCCTTCATGGATCTTGGGTGTAAGAGAAAGGTGACTAACAACACTCACATTTTATTTTGTAGTAGAGGGATATCTTTGATTGAAGATTTCATCACCTCACAAGGGTATTTCGAATTGGGACACATTGGGGGTATCGTCTCTCCCAACATGATATTAAGCAGGTTTTTCGAGCTACTATATAACTAAACTAGATAGGCGGCTGAAGTGTTGAGTGAATTCGACATATATGAAGGCCTTCTTTGCACTGATAAGCTCAATTAAAGCCTTAAGTGTCTTGCTTCAAGAATCCATCATTGGATTGTGAGCCCTCGAAATATACTAGACACCTTACTTAGAAGCCTACCCTTATTTGGCTTGATGTGGCGATATCAGTGCAAGGGGATAGTTGGTTTCCACCCCCAAGATACTCACCATATGATGAGATAGAACATTCTGGCTTTGTATAGGCTATTTATAGCTTTTCGAAAAAGGGTGATTGGGTTATGCCTCCAAGCCTGAGGCCCCCTACCTATCCTCTCTTGCAAAGCTAAGATTGTTAAACACTCCTTAAGGTGTCGAGCATTCGAGGTGAATAAATACCAAGTTGTGGGCCGGATCTTTTGCATTATGAACCAATTGACCATAGGCTTTTTTCTTCAAATGTTTTTGATTGTGTTGAGACCACTGAAAACTTGGCCTTGGGGGGCTATTGAACATACACATTTCATTTTCTCTAATACTTATTAGATAATTCAGACACTGTGTTCTGCATTGTCCCAGATAAGGACATAAAACATAAAACTGTTGGGATCTTCACCCTTGTTCAATTTGTGGGTTGAAGAATCACTCAAAAGAATTACGTTGGAACAAAGAGTGGAATAGAAAATTTATGAAAGGTTGTATGCAGATTGACTATAGATGGATTGATGGATTTAGTTGGAGGAAGCTAAAAAAACATATTAAAGGGGTTGTACAAGTCTAAATGTTTGAATGCCAATAGAGGTAGTGATAAATCAAGGTTTGAATTTTTGAGTCTAGTAGCTGATGACTACTTGCTATGATTGGCACATTGAAAGGTGCCATGAGTCTTTTCTATGTTAGAGAAAGGAAGAGAAAATCTTGTGATCTCTCATGAAGGAGAGAAATTAGTAAATGGGTACTTGAGATGAGTAAAGGTTTGGATTTTGTCACAATGAGTTATGTTATACTAGGAAGATCACATCAAATTGCAAAGATCCAATTTTCAAAACTTCGAGATCAGTTTGTGAGTCTCAACATCAATGGGGAGTATGTTGACAAGTCATGCATGAGCTTCACCACATGCATTGTTATGATGATGACAATGCATAGTTTGATAGTAAGTTTATGGTTAGTTTTATTTTTAGATAACTATTAATAGTACTATATTTGTTTTCACAGTTTATTTGCTAGTTTCAAACAATTGTTTAGTGAATGCATGAAATACATGAGAGTTATATGGACCAAAGATAAGTCCAGTTTCAATCTAATTTTAGGGACTGTTATCTTTAGATAGAGTTCCCTTGTCGCTTTAAGAGTGTCAAACTAGTGATTGTTGTATGCTAACAAACTGGTTTTTTGTCAGTATTGGCTCTAATTGATTCAAAAAATTCTCTACATTTCTTTGCATTTATGTTCATGTTGCTAGGTTTGGAGGAAATTCTTTTAATGTTTGTGTTATGTCTTAGAACAAGCTTTAGGTCTTGGCGTGTTTTGCAAGATGAGTTATTGGTGCTTTATTCATGAATGAGTTTCCTAGCCTTTCAGAATGAAGTATTGTATATTAGTTTTATTTTGCGAGTGATGAGACAATGAGAAAGTAATATTTGGAAAAAAAATCTAGATGTTCAAGGAATGCCCTTACAAGCTTTGCATGTTGTTAGATGATATATTTGATGTTGCATTATAATCGATACTTATGTCTCTAAGTATCCATTACCACGATGAGAGGATTGTTGCAAGTCATGGCATAATGCAACTTTTTATTGAACTCATTTTACACTTTTTGCTGCAATCGAGAAAGTCTTGTCACGAGAAAATAGATTCAAGTCTTCAAAAATTGAGACTGGTTTTTGTAGATGGTGATAACATAAATCCATGGGATTAGACGTGCCATGTGTATGTTTCACACGTGTCAAGAAACACCACATTGAATTTTGATAATTTTTCACACTTTGAGAACTTAAGCAAGTTCGTTGGTAGGGTGTGGTCTCAATGGATCAAGCGAGTTGGCAATCAAAACAAAAGGCATTCCTAGCCAAAAACCCAGCCACCCGAATGCATACAGGCCGATGATTCATATCCATGACGAGTGGATTGAAAGTTAGGGTGTAATGCAAGTTTTTATTGAACTCATTTTACACTTTTTTCCGCAACTGAGAAAGTGTTGGTATGGGCAAATGGATTCAATTCTTCAAAAATTGCGAGAGGTTTTTATAGAGGGTCATAACATGACCCACTAGGATTAGAAATATCATTCATATGTATCATGGATGTCAAGAAACATGACGCCAAATTTTGACAAATTTTCACACTTAAGCAATTTCGCTAGTAGGGTGTGGTCCAAATTGATCAGATGAGTTGGTGTGTGAAACAAGGGAATTCCTAGCATAAACCCAACCATTCAGACTTCTACGCATTGATGATTCATTTTCACAATGAGAAAATTCAAAGTTATGGCATAATGCAACTTTTGATTGAACTCATCTGACGTTTTTTGTCGCAACCGAGAAAGTGTCACCACAAGAAATTGGATTTGATTTTAGCTAAACTAAGAGAGGTTTTCTTAGAGTGGAATCTCACAAATCCTTGGGATTGGATGACTCATTCATATGTGTCACGGGAACAAGAAACACAACAACGAATTTTGACAATTTTTTAAACTTTGAGCACTTAAGCGAGTTCACTTGTAGGGTATAGTTTGCATCGATTGGGTGAGTTGGTGAGATAAAAAAAAGGTATACATAGCATAAACCTAGCCACCCAGACATGTATACATTTACGATACGCTGTGATGACATGTGGATTGAAAGTCAGGGCATAATGCAGCTTTTAATTGAACTCATTTTACACTTTTTGCCGCAACTGAGAAAGTGTTGTCACAGACAAATTGATTCTAGTCTTAAAAAATCAAGTGAGGGTTTTGTAGAAGGTCGTAAAATGATGCCATAGGTGCTAAGAAACATGATGCCGAATTTTGATTTTTTTTCACACTTTGAGCACTTTAGAGATTTTGTTGGTAAGGTGTGGCCTAGATCGATTGCGCGAGTTGGTGAGTGAAACAAATACATTCCTAGCTTAAATTTGGCCATTCAGACACGTACTCGCTGAGAGTTCATTGCCATGACGAGCGGATTGAAAGTTAGGGCGTAATGCAACTTTTGATTGAACTCATCTGACGCTTTTTGTCAAAACCAAGAAAGTGTCGCCACAAAAAAAATGGATTTGAGTCTATCTAAACTGAGAGAAATTATTTAGAGTGGTATCTCACAACCTCGTGGGATCAAACAACTCATTCATGTGTGTCACAAGCACCGAGAAACGCATGGCCAAAGTTTGACAATTTTTCACACTTTGAGCACTTTATAGATTTTGTCAGTAGGGTGTGGCCCGGATCGATCAAATGAGTTGGCGAGAAAAGTAAAAGAATTCCTAGCATAAACCCAACCACTCAGACCTATACACATTGACAATTCATTGCCATAATGAGCGGATTGAAAGTCAGGGTGTAGTTCAACTTTTGATTGAACTCATCTGATATTTTTTGTCGCAATCGAGAAAGTGTTGCCATGGGAAATTGGATCTGAGTCTACCTAAGTTGAGAGAGATTTTTTTAGAGTGGTATCTCATGACCCCATGGGATCAAACAACTAGTTCATGTGTGCCATGGGTGCCAAGAAATGTGTGGCCAAATTTTGATAATTTTTCACACTTTGAGCACTTTATGGATTTTGCTGGTAGGTTGTGGCTCGAATTGATCGAACGAGTTGGTGGGCGAAAAAAAACATTCTTAGTGTAAATCCGACCACTGGAATGCGTATGCACGAACGATTCGTTGCCACGATGAACAGATTGAAAGTTAGTATGTAATGCAACTTTTGATTGAACTCATCTGATGCATTTTGTCACAACCGAAAAATCTGATAAAAATCAAGATGATAAATGTCCACACATTATTTCAGTGGTCTCGACTACTTGATAACGGGGATAATCTTGAGTTTAAACGTGCTGATTGCATCTATTTTAAAGTTTCTCCAGCCTGTAAAGCTTGCGATCATCGCATTCCAATGAGACCACAATTCTTTAAGTCATTTTGTCAAATAGTTTATATGTCGCAACAATGAGATGACATCTTCTTGATGTTCTTTCTTAAACAATTCAACTGCTTTGCCTATGATTTATGCATGTGCATGGGAGCATCTTCGACCATAATATAGAGAAATCTCCCTTCCGATATGCTTAGACAGATATTCAAAACCTGTATCCAAGCTGTCATTTCGTTGCACTCTGCAATCATTTCATTTTATTCCTTGACATGATATTTCTTGGGGGGTTTCTGTCAAACTATCCGCGTACCTTGTCTGTGATTCCATATTTTGCGTGCAAATTCACGAGGGCAGTTCCAACCATGATATCTGACAAAACCCCTCCTCTATCGTGCCTTGATGGGTGTCTCCAACTTGTTCCGAGAAGTTGGCTTTGAGTTCGATAGCTGTTCTTGCTTGAAAGTTTCTAAACCAATATTTAACAAATCGATTTTGCTGTCCCAAAATCACTGCTTTCCATGAGACCACATCTCTTTGAGGCATTTCACCAAACTGTTCATATATGTCTTGTCTATGTAATCACATTTGCATGCATGTCGAAGATAGCAGTTCCAACTGCATACGTGTATATTTCATCGATCTGCTTACAAATTGAACCATCGTTTCACCTGCCCATTTTCAGTCCATATTCATATCTGATCTATGGACAACAAGAAAACCCGTCCACACAGCCACCACAGGTTTAAGACATTAAGGTATGTTCAAGAGTGATTTATTGATTTAATGATCTTGAGAGGTTCCTTGCAAAATCCATTTAACGCACATTCGGCAATCACTTCGCTTCATTTCTTGAGATGACATCTCTTTAAGGCGTTCTGCTAAACATTCCATGCACCTTGAATTTGCTCCTTTATCTTGCATACATATCTGTCTGAGCATTTCCAACTATAATATCCAACAAAAATTGCTTTACGGCCCTGACTAGTACGTTTGCCTGAAAGTTAATGGCTTTTCAATAAATTCATTTTGGGCAGGTTCAATACCTTCACTTGAATATTTCTGGAGCCATGTCGTCAGAAACATTTTGTGCATACCCTTCAACCATTGCATTTCGTTCCTGAAATGCGAGCTCTTTGTGGCTTTCTGTTAACTAGTTCACGTGCCTATGTACCTTTTCTATGCTCTGCACCTTGCATTCATGTCTACCACGGCGCTTGTGAATGAATGTTAGAATGAGGTCTCCACCAATTTGATGATCTTGTGAGCTTCTTTTCAAAATCTTTCTATTTCATTTCATTGCTTATCTTTAAAGCCACTGTGGAATGATTTTGGTGGAGTAATTTATGTATCAATGTTTAGTCTGCATTTCCGCCACGATCTTGGCAATTAGATTTGCTTAGAAGTTCGCCTGTATCATCATATGCATTCGATGCGAATCCTGAAATTGTGGCAGGGTTAGTTAAAATAATAAACTTTTATTTGGGACGATATCGGCCACTTCTTCAACTTAAGCAACTTGCCGATCTTGCCGAAAACTCTCCATTCATTTGATCGTATATCAGCGTTTTATAACACTTCGCAAACTTTGCGAAATGGGCAATGTGAACTTTGTCATCCGTTTTGAAAATGAAATCTAAAATACTGTCGGCGGTTCATGTCATTTTGACAAGCCACCAAAATGGCCAATTCAACAATATCCATTCCTTGAAATCGGTGAAGTGGAACTAGCCGCAAAATTACAAACCTTCACAAAGTTACTGATGACCATGAAAATGCCAATGGATTTCAATTGTCCCTTTGTCATCGATGTTAGTTACAAAGTTCCTATATGTTTGTGAAGTGACGATGCAATAAAACGTCCGAATGTCTTAATTGTTGCTCCAAATTGAATTTTACCAACTTGTTTCACACATACTCTTAAGCATTCCATCTTGTGAGATAATAACATTTTTAGGCATTTTGTCAAACAATTTGGTGTGTTGTGATTTTATACATATTTGTAATTACATGATTCCATGAGATGACATTTCTTATATGTTTTGTGGGTTTTGTTTGTGCCTTCTCAATTTGCATATAATTTATATCAATTTAATTTATTTTTTCCTTTCTCAGCAAGCAAGTCTATTGTGCTTTGTTAGATGTCCATTAGATGTACATTTTGCAATCATGTGCTCCTTGAGAATTCAACTAAATTGGAGGATGGTCCTTCAAAATGTTGTTTCTTTTCATATTAATGCAACTATAAATAACACTCTAAATATAAAGGAAGACAAGGATTGACATATAAAACATGTGACATCATCATTTCAATGACATAATCAACTCATAAAAAGTTCAAATTCAATGGTATTGAAACAAGACCAACAAAATTATATCCTTAGGCTAAATTTTCATGACTTTTTCCAATTCTAACAACCAATAATACTCATCCTTGCCATAAACATGATCACCCTAAAATTGAAGTGAGAAGGGTAAGCCTTCACAATATTCTACAAAAAAATTAACTAATTTCTCATATAGAACAAGTGGATCTTATCCACAAAAAGCATGGCTAAAGAAGAGGTCTTTTCCATGATTCCCTTTCAATACCTCCATCTTATAAAGGATATATATACCCCTTAACACTCTCTAGTCATGGGTTGTAATAATTGCTAGGCTACTAGAATTCAACATAGCTTCAAGTAACAAGGCATCTAACTTGTCTTGATGGTTGATATCATCTAGGATTGAAAGGAAATGCAAATTTTTTGCCCTTCCTAGATGATGCTCCAGATGTCCCATTCCTTTAGAAATATTGTTGAACTCCTAATCTTCATAAAAGAGTATTTTTATGAGATTACTTTGCAAGAAGTGCAAGTCGCCTCTAGCAGGTGATTCTCTCACGTTAGAGAGAAAACATGATGTATGGTAGCTTGAATGCTTCCTATTAAACAATTCTTTTCTCAGGGTCGTCTTGCCACACTCCCTAGACCAAAAATTGTTGGTAAGTGTCTAGCATATCCCCTCGAGATTTGTTACATGGCTTAACAACCTCCTATGAGATCCTTATTTGGGATGGTATCGTTTTTATTTATTAAGCACAATAAATTTCTACAACTAAAAAATGGTATTTGCAGTTTGCTACACTTATGAATAAAACAAAAAAAAATAAAAAAAAGTCGCGAGGCCACAAAATTGTATGCATGTGTGCAGAATGTAACTGGCAGTTCTATTTTAGTATGTTTTTTATGAGTGTCTTGCATTTGATTCATGAACGATTCTATTTTAAGATCTTTCAGTTATTTTTTTTGGCTTTCTATTTGTCTAATCTTAGAACTCAGTCTTATGTATATGTATGCCGCTACAACACTTTGAAGCAAGCAATTTCAATATAGTAATTTTCAATTTAAAAAAAAATAAAAAAAATCTGATAGGGAGTTGAGCTGGCCGTTTCTCCCAAAAGATGCATCTATTCAAGAAACCAATACCATCCTAGTTAAAGATCTCACAGAGGCTGTTAAGCTATGTCACCAATCTTAAGCGGATATGCTAGACATTTACCAACAATCTCCCCCTCAATATTACTTGAAGGGGGTCATAGGTTAGAATCCCTTTAAGTGACATTGAGGGAGAAATTGTTGGTAAGTGTCCATCATATCCCCTTGGAATTCATGACACGACTTAACAACCTCCTCTGAGATCTTTAACTAGGAGGATATCAATATTCTGAATAGATCTTTAACTAGGAGGATATCGTGACCGTGTCGTCCGCTGACTTTGAACAAGACCTTTCAAAATCTTGGACGAGCTCATCAAGTGCAACTGATACTTCGCAACATGTAAGGCTATCCTTTTTTCCATTTCCTGCAGCACACGGGACAAAATAATTCGACACAAATCACTGAGAGCTTAAACCGAGAATCTCTTTAGAAAGTCACTCTAGTAAGCTAAAATTCTAGAGAAGAAGGTAAAACATAATTAATCGCAATCAACACAACGCATGGCAGTAATCTTACTCTTGATGCTCGCTAAGCTCATAACCAGAGTCTCCCCCTTCTATCTCTTCACGGTCTAGAAATGCCCTGCACCCTCTTTCCTGAAGAAGTTTATAAAGCTGTTTAGCAAGAGTTGCTTCGACGTCAGGGCCTCGGTGGAGTTCATCATATAGTTTAGGTAACGTAATCGATCTCTCCTGAGTAGATGAGGAGGAGGAAGCCATGACTGCAAGACTAGAATTGCAAAATGTATGCAACTCTCTGAAGCAGAGTGGGCTGAATTTGATGAAAGATTCACCAATCTGTAGTATCTATAGACAAATCTAAGTGGGCTGGATTTGATGTAAGGATACGATAATAGCTAATATCTGAAGGGAGACGTAAATGCAAAGCATAATTGGGGAAGAATATTGTGGGGCCGATCTCAACAGCATTGTGCCCCTTGCAATTAATTATTTCCACTTGCGTGTAGTGAGAGTTCATCACGGCATTTAAAATGAAAGAGGTTGTCTCCAATAATTCAAGCTTCTTAATTGCAAAACCTTTTTTTTTTCACCTTAGTGGTGGTGAAATTTGCATATCTATATATATTTTTATTTATTTATTTTAATTATAAGATAAGTTATTTATGTAGAGAGAGAATTTATTTTAAGGAGACTATTACCATAATCTATACACCTACATTTAATCTTTTTTCCATGTTCACACAGCTTTATACATCCTTTTTATTAATTGAAATTGTAAAACTTATAAAAACTAATTTTTGTTACTATATGAAATTTATTATATGCGATATGGAATCAATTTTAAGAGATAAAATTGATCAACTGTCAACAACTGAATATATTTTTTTCATTAAAGTAAGATGACTTTTAGACAAGGCTCAAACCTTGTAACAATAGAAACAATTGAATCTTTATTAATAATAATAAATTTTGATTATTATTAACAATATGTAATATCATGATAAAATATTATATTATTATAATAATATTCTAATAATCACCCTTACTAAATCATATTCTCAAGAGAACAAATTAAGAAAGTTCAAAAAGATTTAAAGTTCACTGTTGTAGGAGATTTGATAAATATGTGAGCACATTGCTTTTGAGTGGAACAATACTAGAGCTAGATATTCTACTATTGGACATGTTTGTAGTTGAAGTGACATTAAATCTGAACAAGTTTCACACACTCATGAAAAATGAGATTCTAAACAGGATTTAAAAAAAATGATTGTTGTAGAAAAAAGTTGTAGGAAATATCCTATGGACACCCATGCTTGTCAAAATACAACATAACCATATCACCTCATAGACAAATTCACCTATCCTGCACATTATTTTTCCTATATGGAAGAGTGAGTAATAATGGTTTTATTTTTTATCCAAATTACATAAAACTAAATCCTAAAAGTAAAAAAAACAAATCTTGAAGCATACTTCATATCATCCACAAAACCTGCATAATCCATATTTGTGTATCAAAGCATAATCCACATTTGTATTCTAGGCCATATCTCACTATAACATGGATGTATCTCAAATTATGTGTTATTACTTTGCAATGCGAAACCTTAAGTTCATCCATAATCCTAGATAGATAGTTAACAATATGTATAATATTGAGCCTAGGGTATGTTAGGCAAATAACATTTACAATCAATTGATGATTTTGGATAGAATTAACCTAGGGTGATGGATCATTTGAGGAATATTACAATCGTGTCTTCATAAGGGGTCACCATAAGACTATAGTATTCCATCCTAAATTTCATGAGTAATGCCTTGTCATCCCAGAGATAAAAATTATTTTTTAAGCTGCCCTAGTTCAATTTCAAGACAATAATGGAAGAGTTTTTCATTTTTCATCTTCATCAATAATTTAAAACCATTCTTTTTGTTTGTAATCATCTATAGAGAACTCCTTGTGATGAAAAAATTGTCAACATATACTATCAAAATCATAATATCCCCCATTTATCTTTGAGGTAAACATTGATATCATGATAAATTTTGGCCAATCCATGCTGAAAGGAGATTCTTGACCCGGATCTACTTAGATTGTTCAAGGGTTCATAAGATCACACATTTTTTGATGTTGAACATTTGTAGTATAGCCATTTAATTGAATCATGTAGATTTCTTGTTTAAGATTTCCTTTAAGAAAGAAATTCCTGGTCATATATTTGACGAATTTATCTACCAAAATTTGATGTCATTTCAAAAGCTAACTTTTTATATAGTGCCGATCTCTATTGATGGATTAAAAGTTTTACCATAATTCATAGTTTCGCCACAAATTAGTCTCTGTAATTGTTAATGCTATTATTTTCCTCATAATTAATTTTGAGACTCATTTGCACTCAATAGATTTCTTCCATGGTGGAAGATAAAAACAATTCTAATATATTATTTGTGAGCAATATTTGAAATGCAAGATGGGTCCTGACTACTAGGCCATGTTAGGTACCCATGCACAAATGCAAATGCACACAAACCAATGCAATCTCTCGTAAAGTGGGAAAAGAGAGAAAAACCCAATGGGAAAAAACCCTCCCCCAAAAGAGAGATGAAAACTATATACAAAGAAACTCTCAAAGAAGTATGAGAATGACAAAAACCCATGTGAGGAAAAAATCCTCCCATATGAGAGAAGAAGAAGAGAGACTAGGTATCGCCCCCTCAATATAGAATCTGCACCAATGGTAGAAGCTCAAAACTGAATGAAGAAACTACTCCATGACTATAGAAAAACGTTCCTCCCCTTGGGAAGAAACAAAACCAAAGGTGTATGCATGAAGTCTCCCCAATCATGAAGGGAAGATGTAGGAAAAAAACTCATGATGAATGAAGTCTCTAAAAACTGCTCAAGTGTCCCAATGTCGATGCTAAAGGTTACCCCCTCCAAAGGTGGTGAACTACTCCACACTTCTGAAAAAGGTACTCCAAGATCTAGTGGAGATGAATGTAGAACAAGTTCCAAAGACTCACATGTCTCCTCTAAGGATAAAGAGACCTCCTCCAACCGTTGTACAAAAGTATCCACAATCATGTCAACCTCGAAAGAATGATCATGTAGAGAATGCACAAGAGGGTCAGAGTGTTCCCTCGCAACAATCGAAGAAGGATCATCTTCATCAAAGAGAAGATGAATGCCATCAACCATGTCTCCCAAATCTCCAATGTATGACTCCACAAACAAACCTGCAATGTTTGTCAAGTAGGCATCCCAATGAACTAAAGCTCGAAAACAAGGAATATCCTGTTGCACTGAATCACAAGAAGGAAAAACTATCACACTAGCTACATCATCAGGTGCAATAGATGATGTGATATCAAGAGGAGGAGATGAAATGCAAGGCTCAAGAATGGGGTCACATGTGAGAATCCCCAAGTTCAAGTACCCAAAGTTCTCCTCTAAATCTGAATCATCATGTGAAGAATCAATCTCATCAATAGGACCAAAATGTGAAAAGGAGTACAACCAAGATGAATGATCAACCATCCCAGTCGCAATGATATCTCTAATATCCAAGTCTCTAATGATAAATGAATCAGATGTGAACTCCATAGTTTTACTCGTTGCACCATGTGTGATTTGATAGATGGAAAGAAGATTGTTTGTCAAGTGGGGTACACACAACCCATCATTGAAGGAGTTATCCCCAATGGCAATAGATTCTTTCCCAATCATGTCCATGTATGTATGATTGCCCATCAAAATATGTGGCATGGTGCAAGGCTCAAATGAAGAGAACATAGACTGCGAAGATGCCATATGATGAGAAGCCCCTGAATCTAGAAGCCATCTCCCTGAACCATGACTTGTAGTAGCACAAAGAGCTTGTCAAAATTCTCCTACATACACACTCCCAATGTAGCACATCTCCCTAAGTGTCTCATATGCAAACTACTATGTTATGCATGTACCTAAGTAAACTTAAGTAAATTGTAATTATATCAAACATGAATAAACCCAAGACACCCCCCCAAATTACTCAATCAAGAAACTCCCCCCTGCAAAAAAATGATGATTTGACACTTTATACTTAGTGCGTGTAAAATGGGCCACTTGCAAAACAAGGCAAGGTGGACTTATGATTTCAACTTTACAACTACCTCAAATAGGCTATAAGAGAATCCAATAATTATTGAAAGTGATCTAAACTGAGATCCAAACAAAATACAAGTACCAAATAGGCCAAAAATGACCGAATACTAAAAGCACAATTTCTACTCAAAATCACTACAAACTAATGGTAGATTATGAAAGTAGATGAAAAATTATACAGTTTTTTAAAAAAATGGCACCTAAAAAGGAGGTCGTATGACCCTAAACAAAGCCTCTAAAGTTGCAAAATTACGGATTAGATAGGTACAGTCATGAAAATCTACAAATTTGAAAAAATCCATCCATCAAAATCAGAAAATACCTCCACCACTGCGAAGAGCACAAAGTTCTAGCCCATTTAGAAAAAAATTGCACCAAAAAAGGAGCAAAAATGACCAAGATATGACCTCCTGAAATCGGACTATGAAATCAAAAAACCAAATGAGAGGGGGATAAATTTTTTTCAAAATACTGTTGACATCAGCAAATGATGGGCCGAAATTTGATGCCCATCTATCCATCAAAAAAACTTTGCCTCCCCTGCTGACATGGCATCTGCACGATGACATCATCAATCCATGTGGCATAAATGCAAAAGGGTTCTGTACGATACAGTCGGATGATGTGGCACCTGTGCAGACTGTATGAAAGCTGATGTAGCTTTCCTACGGGTCTTGTTGATTGGCCAGACTGGAAGATGATGTGTCAGTCGCATGGCGACCACCTGTGTAGGGACAAAGAAATAAAGGAGTATCATGTGGACAGGTCTTAGGGCGCCATGTGTCCAGTTGGAGCTGAGGTGGCGTCGATGTGGAGGGTAGCGATAGGGATCCCAGAAGCACCAAGGGCATGGAGATGGCTAGCAGGGAGATGGCCAGGAGCATGGGGGCCCAGAGCGACGACAGCCGACGGTCGGGGAGGTCCTGGTGGCGGGCCGGAGAAGAGGAGTGTTGCCGGGATGCCAGGAGAAAGCGGTGGTCGGAGCACCATGGAGCCCTGCGGGGAGTGTCGCATGACAGAGTACAGATGGAGGTATGGCAGTAGTCCTGAGACCTTGTGTAAACCTGCAGACTGGTAGGTACAACGTACCAATCGGGGGGTGGGGTAATGGCCCCCCTCGACAATAATCAAATAAAATTTATACAAATTTTTTTCAATGCCCCTACAAAATTATTTTGTGATTTAATAAATAATGAAATAAAAAAATCGCACAATAATAAAATAATACTTTTTTTTAAACCAAAATCGTATCGTACTAGCCATGTAGTCTAATTGTTTTTCCTTTAAATATGATTTTCTCCAAAATAAGCGAGTTTATACTCAATTTTCATGGAAACAACCTCCCAGACTCAACCGTGATGTTCAAACGGCTTTAGGATGCCCCCCAAATAAGTGGACCCCCAAATCCGAAAATTGAAGCCTCCAAAATGTCTCCAAAAGACTAATCAAAGAAGCCCTTTAGGGTTTGATACCATGTGATATTTTTTCAAGATCAATAGCTCAATGAAAAGTAAAAATATAGAGAGACAAAATATTGATAGGAATAAACTATATTCTATCAAGATGAAAATACTGATCAACTGGATCATCAAAATTTACATACAATGAAGATGAGCCTGCTTATAAAGACAAGGCTAAGAGACAAGAGAGCACACAATGATGACATGTGGTTCAATGAGATGCAAGGGTAGGTAGGAGAAATAGTATAATATTCCGCATTAGGCAGATCACCCATTGAAGGTGGAATTATCACTCCATAATAAGTGGAAATGATAAAGTAATAACAAGATCACACCATAAAAGGAGGAAATTATTCTACATACACACTCCCAATGTAGCACATCTTCCTAAGTGTCTCATATGCAAATTACTATGTTATGCATGTACCTAAGTAAACTTAAGTAAACTGTAATTATATCAAACATGAATAAATAAGTACACCAACAATATTACATTGTCTAAGAATCACCAACATATGGTTCTGATTGTTACACGAGTTTATTAAAATTATAATTTTTTCTTGGTTTAATTATGTTCATAGTTCATTAAATAATTATTCAAGTATTTTACCTTTCAAAGTCATGCTAGCCTATCATAAAATATTTCATTTGGTTTCTATCTTCGAGAACTTTTCTACTTGTGGCATTCCTAGGCTAGTGGAAACAACTTGAGATTAATCTAAATAGCTCATGAACCTATTCGTTTTGCTCCCTCCTTTTTAAGATAACCTTTTATTTTTCTAGTCTCTTTGGTTTCTCTTAGCTATCTCTTGCAATCTATAACTTGTTACACCTCTCTCAAGCTCTTTTAGCATTCATTTTAGCTATATTATTCTTTTTGGCTTCTTCAACCTTTCCCAAGTGATATAGTTTCTACTTCTCACTATTATTGCTTGTCTTCTTTTATTGTACCCTTAATCATTGTAGGGTTACCGCATCCTTTCAATATCTCATTTTTATCAATATTCTAATCGATAGATGAACTTAAATTAAGAACGCACCATCTTTCTCCCTATTTCCCTATATTTTCTATTGTGGAGGTAGAAATATCAAAAAAAGGATTTGACGAATGCAAATCCCCAATAGCACCAAATATTTTTTTGTATTCCGTATGATAACAACTATTTAAGAGCATTATATTTAATTGATGTCTATTAAGTGATTTCTTCTTTATAAATTCTTGATATCATTTTGGTTATTGTAAATTTTAGATCATGTAGTTTACTTCTTTATATTTTTATTGTATAATAGTTATTCGTGAATTTTTTTTGGGTTTTGCAAGCTTGGGGAATGACCAAATGAGTTTTTTATGTTTTTCAACATTTTTTTCATATTTTATTTTTCTATTATAGAACAATGTGTGGATATCCATGTGATGCACTAGCATCCTGGGTCGCAACTTTTTCCTTTTGGTGCTAGATTCTTCTTGTCACACTAGCACTATAATTTATTTCTATATCTTATTATTATTATTTTTATAAATTAGCATTATATTAACTTTCCTTCATGATTCCATTTAAATAAAACTCTTTCTTTTAAATAATTTCTAAGATTGTATGATTATTTTGCTAAACAATAATAATAGAGTGAAATCCTAAGATGAAAGTAGGTAAAATCATTTGGGTAATACATATTACCTAGATAAAAACAATCTTCTTTTACACATTGGTGATGATGACTCAAGAGATTGATGTATTATAATTTTTCTTCAAAAATCTAAATAACTTCACTCATTAGAGCCAAATTGACTTGTTCACAAGACTTTATATGAGTCCTTGACCTACTGTCAAACTTATTTGTAAATGCATCTAGTTTTGTAATGGTCAATATGCACAATAATAATACTTAGGAATATTTTTGTGCACTATAAGAGATGAGAATTGAGGTAGAGATAGAGGTAAATAATAAATCATGAATTAGAAACAAATCCTCTTTGTGCATTTTTTCAACAAGTTCCTCATGTTTAGATTAAGTAGTTCTTAGTGTTCAAGAACTAATAGGTGATGCTGAGGAAAAGGTGTTACATCATTTGTCCTCATTAATGAATGCCATCCCTACTAATGGACACCTTATTTTTTAGTATATCTATTAGTTGCATCCCTTGTAATTTCATTTTACATTTCAAGAATTTGTCTTATAAAGTTAGCCTTTGTGCCTTGTAGATGTGCATGAAGGTTGTACATTCAAACACTTTAAAATGTGAAATTGAGGAATTCTTTTTGGTTTATGCCTCTATTTGATACAATAAAAAATTAATAGCTATAATCTACAAATCTACATGTAAAGAACACCATACATGCATGACATTAATCTATCTTCTATTTATGGGCATATCTAAAGACCATTATATAAGTATTCCATTTTGTGTAGTTTAGCTATAAGTTTACCATCTCACAAATAGTGTATGATTTTTTCTAAGCCTATGCTTGTAGTATTATAGAACGATAATTATTATGGGTTATACCAAGCTCCAAGGATCTTTGGAAAATAAACTACATGCTTTATCTACTTGATCCTGAGAAATTTATTTACTACCATCACTTTTGTATTAAATTGTACATCCACATGATATCAATGAATGAAGGACATATATTATTCTTCATACACTTGGTATAGATTGCACTCTCTTGTCATGTTTCTTCTATAAATATTCTATAATTGAGGTAATATGCATATGCCTATCTCCATTAGTGACACTCCATAATCTTGTTGCTACATGTAGAATTTTTTTCTCGTTGTAAAACAAAAATAATATTATTGGTACCAAAGTCTAGGGGCTCAATCTCATGCCACCTATCACTAGACATATATATCTAGTTTCTTGATGTTTGTTGTTAAAATTTTATTTTGATGTTTAAAATTGTATTTAGCACCTTTATTGTATGCTATGATATTTTGACTAGTCTTTAGACTTTGCAAGATAGAGTCTAAAGCGAGGAGCACTAGCTATCAATGCTCATCATTACTCTTTATAAAATAATTATTTAAACAACATTGTCATATTGGTGACTGAAGGTCAAGCAACTAGGTGCCTAAAGTTGACATCTCCAAAGCCCTAATCGGGCATAAATTTTTTCTAGTGTCATCTTTTTTGCAAATGAGATATCAATGAAAAGTTGATTCCGTGTACTTCACAATGACATCAATGATTTTCCTAGGTTTTGTTGTACACAAATTTTATTGCTAGTTGAAATCACTATTTTCTTTTTTGGAATCACTTTGTAGAGAGTTCGAGATTATGTTGTTGCACATGAAGTTGCCCCCAAAGACTATATGTGGTCTCATTCATTCATTCAACTCTTGGCTTAAATATAGTTTAAATAATACCAAAGAAAGGTTCTTTGAATTTAAATGATGTGCAAGGTGAAGTGGAATTTGATTTAAAAAGTATGGGAGAAGACCAAAAAGGATCATGTTATCTTACATGGTTGCAAGCCTTTTTTAATAAGCGATGACCTGTGCATTACAAGGAGATTATTTTCCATTGTGTTGAGGGGATTTTAGGTGAATCGACAATGAGTAATAAAGGAGTAATGCACCATCACCCATTTTTTATTTATTGTTTAATGAGAGGAGAGGAAGTAGAGCAATCACAAACACCTAGATAGAATGTGGGTTTTCCTAGTGTTGGAGTCCTTGTATAGTTAAGATTTGCCATATCAAATGGTTGTCATTGTCATAGTATAATACACTTAATTTGGTCACATTATTTCTTTTTTGAGGTTTTTTTAATCAAGATTCATTTATAAAAACATTCTAGATTTAATTTTTGTACTTGCAAAATGAAAATTATAATGCAACTAAAGAATACAAATTTGTGGGGAATACTAAATGGAAGGAAAAACCAACTACAGATAAAAATAAGTTATTAGATTGGAATAATAGAGATGATTAAGTCAAGTCTATTACATTGGTGTTGCTCTCTCTAACAGTAAATTACATAATTGTTACTGCGTCATTTATTCCTCATGATAAGAGCGAGTCATCCTATAAAATTTCCATTCAGAGTCCTAATCTTTCTTGTGACACCGCGGTTCAGGTCCTTAGTACATCTGTAAATCCTCTTTCAGTCACAAATGTCGAGTTTAAGTAATTAGTTGAAATCTGTGAACAAGTTGAACCATCTTGAACTGAGTTCAACAGGTTCATTTAGGTTCCATAGGTTCCTAGGTGTTCAGGGAGGTTTTCATACTAATATTTTCTTTAAGTATCTTGCAGCGGCTCTCCAAAAGTTTCTTGTTCGGCAATATGTTACTTTATTTCTCTCTGGGTTTTGAACTCATTGAACCAAGTTCAAGAGGGTCAAACATGTTCAACATGTTCAATATAGCACAAATGGTCAGCAACTTGGTATAATTAATTTTCTTGGCAAGATTTTCCTTGAGCACAACGCACACCTTGAACTACTTGAATGCCCATGAAGTTTATTCAGGATGTTCATATGTGTACGAAGTTGGTGGGTCCCAAAAGTTTTAAGGATTTGATGGTGCATTCATTACCAAATATGTGGAAGCTAAACCATGTTTTAAGTGACGTCAATTCCTGGCTCTTCGAAGTAAGTAATCATTTCGGCAACTGGTGGTTACTTCAAAAACGCCGCCATGCATTCAATGCATGCATGCGATGTCCAATCAACAAACTTAACACACTCAGACTAAAAATTGGAATTATTGCATTCAATGTTTCCATATCATTGCCTTCACTAATAAGGTATGAAGGATTATTAGTGCTCTGCATTTGTTCCTCGCTGCTGCGCTTTTGTTTTTCTTGGATAGGAGTCTTGTTTGCTGCTAGTTGTCGTCTGGTTGTTCAACTGTGAAGGTGAGTCCTTTTCTCATTTTCTCCAATAGTTTTTTCTTGCATTTTCTCTCTTATAGAAAGTTTTTCTACAACCAGTTTAGGCTTATTGCTTTGAATTATGAAGTCCACACTACATTTGTTTGGGAATGTTTTTGGCCTAGCATCCACTGAACCCATAGTTAGCGATACCGACCTAAAAGGGGAAAATCTTGAGGTGTTGAAAGAGAGGGTGTTCAAGGGAATTGACAAATCTTTTGGTGTGGAGATTTTGAGTAGCAGTCTCATAGAAGCGGCAGCTTTTTCCCAAGCCATTCCTTGCCTAGAATTGATTTGGTAATGTATTGCTAGATACGACCCAGTGTTTGAAACCATTAGAAGAGACAATGGTGAAACCATTCTTGCCATAAATCGTGAAGTAATTTCATTAGTCTTCAAGATACCTGATTAGCAATTCTCCAACTTTTCCCCTGCTCAGTCAATCACCAAGTTCAACGCAAACAGAACAGGACACCATAACAATGTAGCAAAATTCTAGTTGAAGATTCCTCAAAGAGGTGGTTCCAGGTTACCCAAGAATCCTAATAAGAATCACATGTTTCCTCACATTCATGACGTTATGCTTTTGTTACACAGAGCCAGAGGATCCGCTGAAGCTTATAGCTTCAACAACTGAATTTATTGCTACATGTAGCTGGTTTTGGAAGGGAAGCAATATTTGGATTGGGCTGAATTGATTGCTGATTCAATGAGAGAACAACTGAGTATGGCTACATAGTTCAAACCGAACTTCTTTATGTCTTTGTATCTTTTGTATTGTTTAGCGTGTGCTAAGGAGTTGGTTGGAATATCGAAACAACTCACTAAGGAGGATGTTTCTGTATATGAGTTCTATCCCATGCTGCAAAGGATAAGGCCTTACAAGATTTTAGAAGGGTGCACAATGCTTTTCCGGGTGAATTGAAGAATATGAAAGCCAAAAGAATCTTAGAGGATGCATAGACTTTGATAAAGGGGTTTGGTAGTTTTTATATCCAGTTTCCACGCTTCTGTTACATAAGGGTAGGCGGCTTTGAAGAGGAGCCCTTCAAGCTCCCTCACTTTTGTTCAGATTGCTTTGTTCTGGTGGAGATATGCCGATAACTGACCTCCATAATAAAAAAGGAACAACTCAGGGATAAATGGGAGGGTCATATTCCCATCCAATTGGGCATGTTGTCTTGCAGTTCGATGTCCGATGGGAGAAGGAAAATTTGTGGGTTTTGAATCTGTGTAGATACATATCTTTGTATATGCTTATCTAATCAAATAACAATAACGATCTTTCCATTGCAGAAAATTATTATTTCTCTGGTATTCCTTCCTTTGAGTGTTTGTTTTCTTTCAGAAAAGATTCATGTTTGAGAATAGATTTGGTTTCTTTAATCTGTTCATTCTTTATTAAACCTATGGAAATGGTGTACTGAACTTTGATTCAGTTGCTATCATCTCTTGTATTGAAAAGATAGGAAAGATTGCTTTATCCTTTTAAGAAACATGTGTGAAATATCGGCCTCTCATCCAAGAATGAAGTAGGCAGCCTTACATGCTTTCAGGTTAAAAGCTACTACTCAAATTAAATTAGTTAAAATCATTCCTTGAAAAAATGAGATAGGGAGCTGTACCTATGGAAAATTCAGAGGGAAGTGGTTTATTCAACACTTACCCAACTGTTTAGTGAAACACTTGTCCTTAAACGAAGGCGACAAAGTTCAAAATTAATCATTTTAAAAAAGGGACAAATCTGTTCACTAACAGATTTTTGGCGACTCTACTGGGGAGAATAGCAGAGGAAAACTGAACATTCAGTAGACCAGCATGCCATGGACATGACAAAATTGAACCTATAATCAGCAAAATTCACAGAGTTTGTTTTGTCAAAGACACAGTTCTATAATTCAAGAAAAACGTTGAGATTGAAATTTGCTTAAAGGAGCTTAGGTTTCCTAAGGGTGATAACACTGGATTATTGTCCATATACCAGATTGCAAAGGAGAGAAGAAATAATTGATAATTGTTTTGAAGAATTACAAGGGTTGTCGGCCACAAAATTTACTCCCAAAAGAAACGCTAAAATTCGACCTTCCTCTCCTGTCAGAGTTACTCCTATACCTTCTTCTTCAAAGCCTTGGCAAGTGCTAATGCTTACTAGAGTTCAAGCTCCTCCTCTAGTAACCATTTATCCTATGTTCATTATGTCCCAACCATGGGTTGCTGCTGTTGGACCTCTTGCTCTCGCAGCTCATAATCCACTTCCAAAAGGGGCAAGGGATGTCCTACCTAAATATAATGGAGATAGAAAAGTCTCAGTTGAAGAGCACTTGAATTCTTTTAATGTAGCCACTGGGATTCTGGTAGTCCAATATGAAGATGTGGTCGTTAGGCTTTTTTCCCAAACCCTTACTGAGGGGACAATAGATTGGTTCAGTCATCTACGAGCAGGATCCATAATTGACTAGCAAACAATGAAAACCGCTTTTGAGAAAAGGTTCAAAAGTGCTGATGATGAACATTTGTTACTGGCTTAGCTAACACAAATGAAAAAGGAAATTCATGAGCCAATGAGGGACTATGTAGCCAGGTATAATAAGATTATCCATAAAATTCCTCAAGCCAAGAGGCCAACTACTAATAATCAACAATGTTTCTTCATAAATTCCATGCATCCTGACGTGGGTTTTCACTTTAGAAGAAGTAGGCCGGCTGATCTTGAGACTGTACAAAATGAAGCTATACAGCTTGAAGATGATCTGATAATAGCCGGGAATGGAGGAAAGATGTACAAACCCCTCAGGGTCAACCTCAAGCATCTACCTCTTCCACTGACCCAGTTGTTCAGCGGCTTGTCAATGTTATGATTTCTTTGAAGAGGCAGATACCCAAGCCTGGAAGTTCCTATCCATAGCCTTATCAGGATATAAGCAAGAAAACTCCAAATCAGTATAACTATGGACGACCGTTGCAATTACCTGCTGCTCCACAAAGATTACAAATAGAGGCACCTCCTGACAAGGGTGTCATGTGTTCATTCCATCTTACCACAGATCACGATGGGGGTTCTTGTCTCGATATGATAAGACATGTTCAGATGCAAAACACAAAAGATGAATTAGGTGAGTTCACTAAAGCAGAAAAAATTCAAGAGGTGCCTGGTGACTCTGGATCATTCTACCTCAAATATGAGTCAGATTCGGAAAGAGGTAGTAACATTTTGGCGACCCTTGAAGGTCCTGCATGTGCGATTCTAACAAGAAATCAATGAACTTCCCAGTCTTCTTCTTTTGTGAACCCTTCTGGAGGCAATTTCAAAGGTAAATATCTCCCAAATAATAGCTTTTCAAAGACCCCTGAGGTTAGGATTTTGCAAAAAAATCATGAAGATAACAATAGCTCTTCCTCTTCCTCCTCCTTTGACATCATTTAGTTTTGTAAAGCTTCTATTGTCCAACTTCCCACTACTGAGTATTTGAAACTATATCCAAAAGAACTAGATAAGCTGGTCAAATATGTTAAGGGAGACTCTTCCTCGGAGTCCTTGGTGCTCGGATGTGTGGATAATAGTGATTTGATTGTTGCTGAAAAATATTCATCTATCCCGTGCCCATTAGATAACTTGGCCGATCCTTATGCTTTTCATGATGCCAAAAATGGGCTTGAGGTTGAGATTTCGAAACCTGAACCTTTCTATATTTCCCTTCTCCTGAATGGTTAGAAGCTTAGCAATTGCATAATAGATTTAGGGGCATCAGACAATATAATGCCTTCACCTGTGGCTAGGTCTCTAGGTTTGACTCTCACAAAAACATTTGGGAGATGCTTTTCGATGGATGGAAAATAGGTTCCTCTTATTGGACAGGTAAAAGATGTCCAGGTAGTGCTAGCAGCATGCCTTGATAAAAGAGTAAAATTAACTATCCTAGTTGCTGACATTCTTGCAAGTTATGGGATGCTCTTGAGTAGAAATTTTTGTAAAGACCTTAGTGGTGAAATCAAGATGGATTGGTCTGAAGCTATTATTCCTCTTGGAAAACAGAAAATCAAGCTTGAACCTGAGCTGAAAAATAAGTACACTGTTTTTCCTTCAGATAACCCCAAAGCCTAGATTTTATTTCAAGAATGCGAGTTTGGAAACTATCTCATTCTTGCACCTGGCGAAAGGGAACTAGAAGAAGCTATTGACGAACTTGGCGGGTTGTGGCAGATGGAATTTGACGGAAGTTACGCCATCTCTGGTTCTGGAGCAAGGGTAGTTTTGCTGTCACCCACTGGTAATATTTTTCCATTTTCTTTCAAGTTGGATTTTAAGAATACTAATAATACTGCAGAGTATGAGGCATTATTACTAGGATTAAATGAGGCTAGATGTAAAGGTATTAAGTTGCTCAAAGTTAAAGGTGATGTAGAGTTGATCATCAGATAGGTGAGAAATGTTTATACAGTTAAGAATGACAGATTGAAATATTATAGAAATAGGGTTTGGGATGAGTTAGAATTCTTTGATGCTTTCTCGATTGAAGTCATTCTGAGGGAATAGAACAGTAGGGAAGATTCATTGGCTGTTTCAGCTTCACTTTTGTTACCGCATCCAAACTTTAAGGATAATTCATATAGGATTGAAATGATTTACAGGCCTAGTGTCCCTGATAACATAAATCATTGGCAAGTATTTGATGCGGATACTCAGATCAAAGACTTTTTGGAATGTGTACAGTCATTCTCCCAATCATATTTTGAAGGCTCTAAAAATAACTGTAAGGAGTTTAGTCCAGACCCAGATGTTGATCCTACAAATAGTTTTATTCAGCTCAAAGGCAACGAAATTCCGAAAGGGTTAGTGACTCTGGAGAGGTTTTTCACAAGAGATGATGCATTCATAGGCAAGGAAGTTCCCAAAGATGATGGGAAAGAGAGTTGTGAGAAAATAAATTTGGGCGATGAGATAATTGGCAAGTGTTGTTCTACGGGGGAAAAGTGAATACTTGGTACACTGCTGAAACAATACATTGATGTTTTCGCCTGGTCCTATGATGACCTAAAGGAGTTTAGGGATGGGCATTTTCAGCATCAGATTCTATTGAAGCCAGGCATCTCTTCTTTCATACAAAAATTGAGGAATTTCAACCCCATAATGGCAGATGCAATTTTTAAAGAGGTTGATAAAATGCTTAAGGCTAGAATCATATATCCAATTCATCACTCTACTTGGGTAGCCAACATTGTGCCCGTAAGAAAGAAGAATGGAGAGATTCGTATTTGTGTTGATTTTAGCAATTTGAATCAGGTGAGTTTGAAGGACAACTACGCTTTACCCAATATGGACCACATTCTGGAGATGGTATCTGGGTCAGAGATGATGTTGATGTTAGACGATTTTTCTAGTTACAATCAAATTAGAGTTGCAGAGCATGAACAACACAAGACGACATTCATCACTCCGTGGGGAACATTCGCATATAATCGTATGCCTTTTGGTTTAATAAACGTCAGAGCCACCTTTCAAAGAGCTATGGATTCCTCTTTTAAGGATTTTCGAGATAGAATTATTGTTGTTTACCTGGATGACTTGATGGTATTTTCTAAAGAGAGGAAGAACCATCTCAAGGATCTGAGGGCAATTCTGTAGTGTTGTCGAGAGCACGGTATTTCCCTGAACCCAAATAAATTAGTTTTCTGTGTCACGGAGGGCAAATTGCTAGGACATATTGTCTCAAAAGAAGGAGTCAAGATTGATCCTGAGAGAGTTAATGCAATTCAACGTCTTAGTTTACCTTCCAACTGGACTGGAGTAAGGTCATTCTTTGGTCAAGTGAATCTCTTAAGGAGATTCGTTCCGGAGTTTGCAGAAAAGTTCTACAAAACACATCATCAGCTTGTTGAGTGAACAACATCCTTTCAAACGGACTGAAGAGGCCAAAGAAGCTTTCGAAAGAATCAAGGGTTCAGTTGCAAATGCGCTTACTCTCATTAACCCAGATTTCACAAAGGACTTCATTTTGTATTGCTATTCATCAGAGCATATGATGTCTGGAATACTGTTACAGTTAGATGAATCTGGGGCTGAAGCACCTATAGCGTTCATTATTATTCCGCTCAAGAAGCATGAGATTAAGTACTCACTCTTGGAGAAACATGCCTTTGCCATAGTCAAAGCTGTGAAATAGTTTTGGCACTATATTCTACACTCTCACTCTTTGGTTTTTGTCCCAGACTCTGCAGTGAAAAGCATTTTAACTTAGCAAGAGGTTGGACTTAATAAAAGAGCAACTTGGGTAACAAAAATTCAAGAATATGATTCAGATATTCGCCCTACGAAGACAGTCAAAGGACAAGGCTTATGCAGGTTAATAGCAGAAAATGAGATGGAAATAGAAGCAAAATTACCATTAACACTTTTTGTTGGATTGCAGGATACCTGGTTCTCTGATGTGGCTTATTACTTGACTTACGGTAGCTGCCCAAGTCATTTGTCAGCAAAAGAGAAAAGGAATCTTAAGTTAAAGGCTACTAAGTATGTAATTTGGCGGGATGTTTTGTACAAAAAAGGTTTAGATGGAACATACTTAAGGTGTGTAGATAAACCTCAACAACAAAAACTTTTGGAGATCTATCATGGTGAAGCTTGTGGGGGACATTTTTCATCGTCTGTTACTGCTTTCAAAATTTTGAGGAATTTTTTTTATTGGCCAAGCATGTTTAGGGATGCATATATTTATGTTAAGGAGTGTGAGAAGTGCCAACTCTTTTCTGGGAAGCCACATTTAGCGGCCCTTCCTTTAAGGCTTGTGGTAGTAGATGAACCTTTCAAATAGTGGGGCATTTTGACAGCAACTGACTACTTTACAAAGTGGGTGGAAGCCATTCCCACTAAAAAAGCAAAATCAGAAGTTGTGTGTAGTTTTCTCAAGGATTACATCCTAGTTTGTTTTGGGGTTCCCCAAAAGATTGTTGCAGATAATGCATCATATTTCTCTTCTGAAGAGTTAACTATGTTTTGCTATGAGCATCAGATTACTCTCTCACATTCTTCTGATTACTTTCCATAGGGTAATGGACTAGCAGAGTCCAGCAACAAGAACCTGATAACCATCATGAAAAAGTTGGTTGACAAAAATGCTCGAAATTGGCATAAGAAGGTATATGAAGCTTTGTGGGCAGATAGAACCATGCCCAAGAGGGCCATTGGAATGACACCTTTTGAACTTGTGTACAAGGTCGGCACAAAACTTTCTTTACCTCTAGAGTTATCAGCAGCCAAGCTGCAGACAGTAGTGGAGGATTCTTTCTTTCAGAATGCTTTAGAGAAAAGAGTTATGTACCTGACGAAGTTGGAGGAAGAGAGGGAGTTGTTGGTGGACAGAATCATGGCACATCAGAGATGAGTGAAAAGGATTTTTGACATGAGGGCTCAGCCAAGAGGTTTCCTGATAGGAGATGCAGTGCTATTATGGGATAAAAGGAAAGAGCCAAAGGGTGCTCATGACAAGTTTGATTCATTATGGAAAGGCCCTTTCAAGATCTGCGAAGCAGTGGGACAAAATGCTTTCAGACTCAGCTACGCCGATGGAGCGCTTATGCCCTATACCTACTGTAGACACCTAAAATTGTCATGTCTAATTAAATAAATATTTTATTTATTTAATTATCTAAGCTTAATTCTTCTATTAATTAAATAAATCTTTATTTATTTAATTAATTCATTTATCCTCTTCTAGCCTTATTTCTCATTTAAATAAATACATTTATTTATTTAAATTATCCTTTTCCTAAATTAAATAAATATCTTATTTATTTAATTGATCCCACTTCTTCTATTAATTAAATAAATCTTTATTTATTTAATTAATTCATTAGCCTTTTCTACCTATGACACATGTCATTCATCTCTTAATTCATACACTACCTACCCCTTTCATTATTTTATTATTTCTTTTACCTACCCTCTAATCATAGCCGACCTCCTTTTACACCTCTCAATCTTATCCCTCCATTTCATATTGTGTCTTCTATTTAAGGAGATGCTTCCTTTATTATCAAACGCTAATCATTCTATGCATTCTAATCATTCATTCCTAATCATTCTATGCATCCTAATTACTAATCTTAAGGACTTGACTATACTACGATCCTACTTGCAACCACATTCCGTTCTTTGTTGAGCTCTTGTGCACATAAAATCTGAGAGCAAATATATCAAGCAAGACCAATGGAGATAGGAAGAATGGAGATCAAAACCCTATTGGACATGTGATGGTATAATCTTTGTGATTTAATTTGATTTGCATTGTCTTAGGTAATCTTCATATGTTATGGTGGATCTTTGTTGTTGTTAGGCTAAGGTTTGGTGGTTGAATTCATTTAGCCTTTCAATATTATTATTATTGATATCCATTTTCACCATATACATTTTGGCACGCCCTGTGGGACATGGATTTTTCTTAGATCTATGTTTTTTGCAGATTTTTCTAACCCTATATTGCTATTTTGTAAAACAATTTGGAGAATAACCTTGTGCAGCTAGGGTTTTGGACACAAAATCAAGATCTTGGAGAGATTCGGTCATATCTCACAAATGGATAGGAAATTTTGCACCAAATGTTTTTTGCAGGTTGAAGAAAGCATCAGGAGCTTTCAAGCCAAAATTTAGAATTTTTGGAGCACATTTTCATTTTCTATGAATTTTTTTATGATTTTTCATAAAAAATTAATTTTGAGAGCAAATGAGAGAATTTTTTGGATTTTCTTATATTTTTGGAAATCTCTCATAATTATACATAGGATCTGTTCTTTTTTATTTTAATTTTGATGCAAAATATTTCACTAAAAATTGGATCTTTAAAAATTAGGGTTTTTCCTTATTTTGATCAGATCTCACAAACTGATTTGAATTTTGACATAAAATGTTTTGTTCAGGTTAGGAACAATATCAGAAAGATTCAATAAAAATTTCAGATTTTTGGGATCTATTTTTCATTTTGTATGAATTTTTTATGATTTTTCATAAAAAATTAATTTTGAGAGAAAATTAGTGAATTTTTCAGATTATCTTACATTTTTGGAAATCCCTCAGAATTATACATAGGATCTGTTCTTTGTAATTTTAAATGTGATGCAAAATAATTCCTCAAAAATCAGATCTTTGAAAATTAGGGTTTTGCATTATTTTACTCATATCTCACAAACTGCTTGGATTTGTTGCAGAAAATTTTTTGTGCAACTTTGGAAGTCCATCAAGACTCTCCAGTAAAAATTTCAGATTTTTTGGATCGATTTTGCATTTTATATGAATTTTTTATGATTTTTCATAAAAAATTAATTTTTGGAGCAAATTAGCAAATTTTTTGGATTTTCTTACATTTCTAGAAATCTCTTGAAATTTTACAGGTGGTATTTTTTTATGATGAATCAGATATTTAAATTGGTCAACAAAACGCATTATTGAAGGCCCCTATTTCACAAAGTCTTTTGGATGCAAAATTTACCTAACTTGTGTGCTTGCAGGAAGGGGTGATTATTTCAAACAATTCAAACTACTAATAAATCTTTGTTGCAGATCCTTGGCAAGGGTTTTTGGATTTTTATTGTGTGCCTTGTTTTTACAAACTAGCAAACACTTCAATTGGTGCACTAAAATTGAATCATTGTCTTTTGTGTCTTGAGCAATAGGCTCTTTTTGTTTAATCTTTAGAGGGCCTGTCTTCCCGTGTGGTCATTAGGACTACTAGTGAGAAGAGAATGACCCAAGTGGTAGTGAGGAAAACCCACCTCATCTGAACCACTATAATCAAATGTATTCATGGTGAAAACTATGAATAACGTGTGCTGATTAGTTCATACCGACACTATGTCTCCCCATAAACCCATTTGATCAAATTTATTTGATCATTTGTAGGGCGTAACCCCTACCGACAGGGAGCCTTCTGTATTTACAGAGCTGAAAGTGCTGCATGTATGGCCACACGAGCGGATGCCCTTACTAGCACCTTTTTGTTTTAGAAGCCCAAATCCTTCTAGTTGTTGGGGGAGGAGGTCAGACCTTTGGTAGCGGCCCACACACATACGGTTCTTAGTAGAGATACAAAGTTCACCACGGGGAGTTTTCGTGGGGACTGATGCTTGGCTGACCCGAGAAGTGAGTGCCGAGGGTGGAGCCAGTGAGGTCAAGCATCTAAGTATCCACTTTGAATAGCGTAGCCTCGGGGGTAAAACCCCATGTGGGATCAACAATTATTGTCTTCGCCAGCCATAAGAATTGTGCTTGACTTATTTTAAACATTCAAAACATTCAAAACCAAACAGCAAAACATTGTGTCTTTTGTGTTTTCAAGTGTATGCAAAACATTTTTACATCAAACAACACACTTTTCTTGGAGAGTCTAAACACTTGCAAACATTGAGTCCTCATCAACATTGTGTCCTCTTGTCACGAAAAACAGTCAAACATTCAGATTTGGTCACAACTTCACAAATTGGAAAAATTTTACAGTCAAGCAAACAAGAACAATCAGTTTCGGAATTCTTGAGCTTCCTAGGTTGTTTCTCTAGGTTTTCATCTAGCATTCAACTTGTCTTTGGGTCTCACAAAATCCATCATTGCTTTACACCTTACATTACATTCACATTTGTCTAAACTTGAGTCAAAAGGTCACTTGCTTGTCCTCATCATACTTTGTCAACACACTACATACAACAACACTTTGCTAAGTGGTCCCTCATCAAGGTTTCTTACCTTTGGGTCTCATTTGGTTTTACTTAGAGTCAAGGTCAACTTACCTCATCAAGAGAAACTATCCTCTCTTTGGAAGTCACACCTACTCTACTACATACATACTTGGTCTTACACTTTGGACATTACAAGTACCCCTCAGATTCATTTACATTCCATCCAACCCTTGGTCTTCCATACTCTTTCCATTTTTCATCTAGTCTCACACATCTTGGTCAATACCTAGTTCATGGTTGAAACCCGTCTTAAAAAATCTAGGAGAGAAACTAAAGAGGCTCAAGAGTCCGCAAACATGAGTTCTTATGAGTATGACAATGAGATCTTTTTCAATTCTGATCATACTACATTACCTGACATGGATGCCTATAGAAACAATCCAAATGTTGAGAACATGGACACTATAAACAACAATGCTACACAAAATGACAATGTGGACAACTTTTCAGTACATTTAGCAGATGTGGAAGAATCCATTATGAATCCCCATTTCAATCGATTGGTTGAGGAAATAATGAGGAGAGATAGACAATACTTCTTACACATGATGGCACAAAGTGGAGCCAAGATACCTCATGATTTTGACATGTCTCAAATAATGGAACATAGACCTTTGCAACAACCTCACTCCAATATGGATCAAAGGAGACCTAATAGTGGAGGAAATAGAGGACCACACATGGTACCTGAATCACCATCAGCTTTGCTTCAAAAACCAGAGGTCCCACATATACATGGTCAAACATATGATACTCACCTTCACAGACCATTATGGAAGTCTTATGGAGAAAAATATGCTCAATCACATATCAATGCTAAGGATCAACCACCAAAGCAATGGGATATTCCAAGGCATGCTCAAAATTTGGACACAAGGAAACTTCATGTCAAATTTGGGGGCAATACAATAGAACATGACATGCCTGTAGAGTATGGTATACATGCACAAAATAGATATGGTGTTTCTCAACATGAATCTATACCAAGTGGTCCACATACATAGCATCATTACAGACCTCCTTCATATGAAAATGTGTATGATCAATATCATCCATATATGCAACATGCTCCTCCTCCAAGTGGTGCCTCAAGCATGGGGTATGGTCCAAGAAGTCGATCTCCACCTAAGAGCAATTTGGAGCAACAAATCAGGGACTTACAAAAGAAAATGGAGGACATAAATACACCAAAGCCAACATACACAATGAGAGACATATGTCCTTATCCATTTGACAAGAGCATTCCAATGCCTCCTTTTCCTACACACTTTGTGACGCCTAAATTTGATAAGTATAGAGGAAAAGGGGATCCTAAGGCACACATAAGACAATTTTTCACAGCTTGCATTGAGGTAGCAGCAGAAGAGACATATTTGATGAGATTATTACCACAAATCTTAGGTGATCAAGCTATGAAATGGTTCTCCCAACTTCCACCTGGAATTAAGTCATGGGGTGACTTAGCAGAGACATTTATTCAACATTTATCCTACAACATAGAGACAGACATATCAGTCACTACTTTGTGCAACACCAAGCAAAAAGAGGGAGAATCTTTTGCATCATTTTTACAAAGATGGAGAAATCTAGCCAGCAGATGCTCTTGTGAGATTCCACAAAAACAAATGGTAGAGATGTTCACCCAAAATGTTAACAAAGAGATTGGTTATGACTTAAGGAAAGCTTGTTTGTCTACCTTCAAGGACGTTATCGAAAAAGGCTTAGCAACAGAAAAGGTCCTAATTGAACAAGGAGTCATTAAGATATTTAAGGAAAACAAAGATGACTTTAAAGGAAAAGACAAGCCAAGATTTTGGTAAAAAACAAGAACACAGTCAATGATGGTGTTGTTGATGCCAACACAGTGCGACCCAAATTCATTTTTTCAAGGTCAAGTTCTACAAACAATCAAGTGAATACTCAAACAAATTCTAGATCACGAAGGAAGTATACCCCGTTAGGAGAACCACTTGAGTCAGTTTTCAAGAAGTTAGTGGCAAACAAGGTGATCACAATTCCAGATTTCCCACCATATGAACCAAAGGTCAAACCAAATTGGTGGAATGATGATGAGTATTGTGAATTTCATAAGAGCAAGGGTCATAAGATAGGAAATTGTCATAGACTGAAGAACATCATACAGGATCTCATTGCTAGAGGTGACATTGAGATTGAGGGACATTCGTCTAATCAAGAACATGAGATGTTTAAGGAACCATTCCCAAAACATGACAAGGGAAAAGCTAAAGCCACAGATGACCAAGCCAACTATACTAGAGCACCTTACTACTATGATTCAACTATCAATAATATCTCGATGGACAATTACGTCTCTACTATTATCATCAAGGACAAAGCATCTGAGAATTCTACTCAGAGACCCAAGATTATCCTAAAAGGTGTTGGATCTTCTTCTGAACCTACCTCTGAATGTCACGTTACAACCCGTCAAGGTAAAATTACTTTGCAAGGTGCTCCAACTAAAAACACCGCCTCTTAATCAACCAAACCTGAGTATGACCTCGTAGAATAGTTAGGGAAGACACCCGCGCTCATTTCAATCCTTGAACTATTACGCATATCTCCCGCACATAAAGCCATTCTTGATAAAATCTTGAGAGATACTGCCTTTCCTACTGATCTAAACGTGGACCAATTTCAAGCCATGGTGGGATACCTTTCCATTCCACACTCCCTTACTTTCACAGAAGCCGTTGACGCCTCCGTAAGTTAGCCACATAATGCACCATTACACATTGAAGCCTTCATACACAAACATAGAATCAAACAAGTCCTGATAGATGGAGGAGCAGGTCTAAACATTTTTACATTGAGCACAATTAAACAATTGGGATATTCTGATAAAGCTGTGAATTCTACAAACAAAATCACCATCAAGGCATATGATGATGAAGAGCGTTCATCCAAGGGCACAGTCACCTTACCTCTCAGAGTTGGGCCAGTTACAAAGGATGTGGTTTGTCAAATCCTTGATCTAGATCTCACATACAACATACTCTTGGGACGTCCATGGATTCATGAGATGAGCGCAGTCCCATCTACATATCATCGATGTATCAAGTTTCCACACAATGGAGTTGAAGTGACCATCAAAGCAGATCCAAATCCATTCATATATTGCAACAATCTGCAACCTCAATCAAAAATAACAATCCCAGTCAATCATGAAGTTGTTCCTTCATCAGCATATGTGGATCCTGAATCCTTAAAAACTTCTACATCCAAACAAGCAGAGCTAAAAGAAAAGTTCAAGATTAAAGACCTAGGATGTGGTGAGTATATATTTCATGTTGACCAACTCCCATTATCTCCTAAGGTATTCTGTCAACAAGAACAACCTACAAACAATTTTCAATGCCAAGGAATTGGGTGTGAACCACCTAGTGTTGTGGCTACTAAGTCTGAATGCAAATCTCCTCTAGTGGTGCAAGCAACTCTTGATATCAATAGTCCTAAGAGTGGTTCCTGCGAAGAATCTATTGAGCATATTGCTAGCCCTCTTGATAACTCACATAGCCTTACCATTTCATCCACTCAAACCATTTCCACTCCACTTCTAGACTTGGATCAACAAGAATTACAAAAGCCCTTACTCATTGGGGATGAAAAATCAAGCTTTGAAAAGAAAAATCTAAAAGTCAAGACTAAAGAAAAGTCCTTTAGTCCAAATCAAAATCAAAAGCTATTGGACTCTGCAAAAATCAAGGTCAAGGATAAAACTCCTATGAAGCAAAAAGAACAAGAGTTGATCTCCCCTAATATCAAAATAACTGGGGGCAAAAGCTCTAAAATTTTAAGTCAAAAAGCATACTTGTTGATCCTAAGTCTCCATCATGCTATCCTACTTTCACTTCTTTTTGCAATCATAAACCTTCACAACTCATCCACTTGTTCCACACATCCATTCCCTTTTGACGATACATCATGGACCTTTAATGGAGCTTCCTCGAAGGAATTTCTTATTAGGGATGCCCAAACTTCTTTAGGTGACACGCATATGGGCCTGTGTAGTCCACACACTAGTAATTCTATCTCAGTTCCTTTATCAAGAAAGACAGTCACTCAAGCTACACATCATTCAGTCAAGGAACAATGCAGCTACAATCATAAAGTCAAGCCTCACACATTTGAGGTAGGAGACTTAGTTCTCAGAGAAACCCCAAAAATCAGCAAGACAGAGAGAAGAAGGGCAAGTTTGAACCAAATTGGCTTGGTCCTTACATCATCACAACAGTATATGGCTCTGGGGCATATCAGCTCTCAACTACAGAAGGTGAACCTTTGGAGGATCCTATTAACAGCATGCACCTTTGTAGGTTTTACACATAGCTCTTCAGAGTATCCTAATTCAAAAATACAAAAAAATCAAAAAATTCAAAAAAACAAAAAAAATTATAAAACAAAAAAAATCGTTACTTGGTGAAAACCTGGCAAACAGGCGCCTTGTGACACAAAAAACATTGAAAATTTGAAAAAAGTAAAGAGAAATAATTTTGTCCAATGGTGAAAACCACTTCGGTGGCGCCCTGGGCAAGTACCATGGTGAAAACTGGGTCACCAGCGCCATGCGTAGAGACATTGCTCCTCCCTCCTTCAGGATTCTCTTCATCATTTCACTTTGCACACACTCACAACCTATTCATTCATAATAAACTTACCCATTCCCATCATGGCTTGTTATTGATCTACCCAAGATTGGTTAGCCATTCATAATAAACCTCCCTTTTCGCCTCCCTTTCCATCCATAACAAATCAGACCCTATCTGTGGCTAAGGCAAATCCTACGTCTAGTGATGGGTGTGGAACTGAGAACATCACATGTTTCAAGGAGTAAAGTTTCTTCCAGCTTCCTTCAGTCTATTCGCGCACAATCCGCAACAAAGCAACATCTGCATCACAGATCCGCAATAAAGTTTCATCTTCTCCGCAATAAAGTATCAATTTCATGGATTCAGTCAGTTTCAGATGAGACACAACAGCAACAATGGGCTTCAACAAATCAAATCTTTCAACAGACTCAGACAACATTATGGTTCAGTGCTATCTATCCTTTCTGTGAAAGTAAACATTGTGACCACAATCAAATAAGACTTATACAAGTGACAAGAGACACTAAACTTGAGGACTACAGTGGATGTTGGTGTCGAGTCTTGGTTTTTTTTTGATTTCATCTTTTTTTTTTGGTGACATGTCTTTTAGCTTTTCCAGGATATCTTTGACTAGAAAGGCGAGGATGGGGTATCGTCACCTATTTGTATTTGCTGTTTGTGGATTGTCTCTTAGTAATGCTATGAGTTATCCAAGGATATGAGGACACTGTGCGTCTAGTGTGAACTAGGGCATTCCTTGTTTGTGACTGTCTTATCTCCATGCAAACAGGTACAATGACTTTCTGGGTCGAACATATGCCTCGATTGTCATAACCTACTTGCCATAATAAAGCTCAATGATGATAACGCACAAGAAGCTCTTTCACTTTCATATCTTCTGTCTTTCATCCCCCCTTTCTTGATTGACTTCTATCATCCTTCTCGAGTCCGTGTAGCCTGCTATCACATGACTGAGTATAATGACACACCAAAAACATTTGCATTTCATGTAGCTGCACCTACATTACCACATATAAGTATTTCATACATACATATAGATATCACAACTGCATCACATCCTGCACACAACACCTGTTAGCACAATTTACATTTGCATTATCATATTCATCTGCATTACTTACATTCACATTTGCATCATGCATACACATATAAGACATAAACAAACAAAAAAAAAAATATATTGCATTGCATCATATACATATTTGCATCCATATCATAAGCATCACATGAGAACATCTCATCACATAGGTACACATGCATATAGCTACCGCAAAGATGCATCATCTCATATATATATATAAAGTGTCATGATACAATGATGTCAAAATCATATGGCTACAAAAGCACCCGCAGGTGTCTACATCATTATACAAAATGGTACAAAACTGATACAGAGGAACTCACTGATCACTCCTGCCAACACTATTGGTAGTGCTAATCCTGTCCATGTCATGGTATCCCATGCCACATGTCCCACCCTCATCTCCAGTCTTGGATCCTAGAACACTCATCTAAGGGCATCCCTGTCTCCGTCTCAATCGTACGGAATCGGCTCCCCATCGATCGGCACCCGCAGAATCCTGTAAACATCCTCCAGGGTGACTGTCATCTCACCCATCGATAAATGGAACATGCACGTCTCAGAGTGCCATCTCTCAGCCAGCGCAGTCAGCAAACCCATGTTCACCCAAAACTCAGGCACATATAGCACATGTCTCAAACCCATCTCCTCAATGGCAGCTCTATCCTCGAGCGACAACTCAGGTTGCAACCTCTGCATCGACGGGAATCTCTCCCGTGACTCTAGCATTGGCAAATACTCTTGCAGTCAAACAACTCAATCATGTTAGTTATAGTGACACTCACTGTTCATCACAAAGTGTTTCTTTTCTCCTAGTAGTACTCACTGTTCATCACAAAGTACTACGTGTGTGACACTCCCTGTTCATCACAAAGTGTTACTCACATTCACACTCCTTGTTCATCACAAAGTGCTGCTCATATTTCAGTACTCCCTGTTCATCACAAAGTACTCTATCTTGGTACTCACTGTTCATCACAAAGTGCCTTGATCTATCCTAGTCTTCCTAGAGGACCTGCTTGAGTGTATCCTCTCAGCAGCTTATCCAATCGACAACATATGTTTATCACAAAACTGCCGATTTGACCTAGAAGATGCAAATTCATACTTTTCAAACACAAACATGCTTACATGACATAAACGCACATTTATTATATTACCTAGCATGCATTAATGACAAAATTAAATGCGTCAAAGTACAAGGAGGTTTGGTGATACTTACCGGCTCTCCTGCCTCTGCTGGCCTCTAAAATCGACGAATGCAGTCGAATCTATGAATGAAGGCCATCACTGTTGACTGTTGCTGCTCTATTTTCGCTCTGCAATATGCTCTTGTGAATGTGTAGATGACAATGAGGATGTATTTTTCCCCATGGTCTATCTTATAGCCTACCCTAGCCCTAGCCTTCATTTCCTGAGTCAGTCTTCATTATCTCGTGACTTTGTCACTTTATCCGGTCAATCCATTCTATCCTGTCTTTCTTATCCAGAGATTGTCTGCAATCTTTTCAAACATTTTCATCCAATCTCTCAAGGGGGCATATCATTCCCATTCTGGGGCAACTCTGTATCAGTTCATCTTATCTTCTTTGAAACAACACGACAAGCCGCATTGTCTCAAAGAGGGGCAAAATGTAGACACCTAAAATTGTCATGTCTAATTAAATAAATATTTTATTTATTTAATTATCTTGTGTGGGGGAAAAAGCGAGACTAGGTTAACATGCCCTAATCCTACCTTTTGACACACATTACGGAATATGAAAGAGCCTAGAGGTATCACACAATTGGCTACTTCTTTTTGTGAAAGAGAGAGCCACGGGATACCTATTAGGATTTCTATTCCTTTGTTGAAATTGAAAGGTAAGATTATGCAAGTTCAATTCCTAACCCTAAAATGCAAGTATGAACTAATAACAAGATTGCAGAATTGAACTTAAACAATGAAAAGCTGCAAACACAAGGACAAGACAAGAATGCAGATGTGTACCCGAAGTCAAAATTTGATTGAAAATGTTCGAGATGGGGGCGCGGGCGCTACTGTCCTGATTCTGTCTCGGAAACTGCACCTGAAACTGCTGTTTTGCACTCTGGAAAACTGTCGAAAATGCTGTCTATCAGGAGGACCAGGGCGCCCAGCGCCTCTGTCCTAGGGACCAGGGCGCCCAGCGCCCCTATCCTGGTAGGACCAGGGCGCCCCACGCCCCTATCCTAGTCTTTTGCTCTGCAATTTGGTGTGGAGTGCTGTCTCGACCTGCTTTTCCTGGATCTGCAACCTGCGGCGTCGTCCGAGTCTCGAAACCTGCACTTGTATCTGAAAAGGGTATGGTGGGCGGCTATATAGGGTTTTGCCTTAGTCAAACCCCCGCTTCGGTGATTTCCACCTCCATGAATAGCCAAGTTGTATTGTAAATGTATTGTGTGTGCAGACCTTGTGTGTGTGCAAGATCTAAAATGCAAGTAAGCAAACTAGAGCAACTTAGAAAGTAAACCCTAATTGCTTGTAAATGATAATGTAAATGCTCTAAATCAAGATGCAAAGTGATCTAAAGCATGAATAAATGATATATTGAAGCTTATGCAAAGACATGAAAACAACATGAAATCATACCCAACCCCCAAGGGAGGGGTACAAGCCAATCTCCAGTCGGTAATCTCCTATTGTTCATCAATGTCTTCCAAGCCCTAAATGGATGAATGGAATTGATAAATGCTTGATAGAGGGATTTTGAATGTTATTGAAGTCTCCAAAGATCTGCTCTTTCGCTGCATATGAGGTTCCTGAAAACAAAAATCCGGATCCTTTCCAATGAAGAAAGAGAGCTCTTATGTATGAAACCCTAGGTCTTAATTCCAATTTTTGGCTGACCTAGAGATTGAATATCCCACCAATTTCTTGGGGTTAAGCTTTATTTTATGATTGGATCGTGCTCCTAAAATTTCGGGAAAAATGTCCGGGACCGTGTGCACTCCGGGAGCCACGGTCCCGACAACTTTTCACCAAATTTTCAAGGCCGTCGGATATGATGATTTGAGAGAGAATCCCGAAGTTACAGGTGATTTCAAGATGTTTTGACCCCCGAAGTCAAGCCCCCAAGTTCAAAATAGGACTTAATTAGGGTTTTTGATTGAATGATGTATTGGAGGAATAAAATGAAAAGGGCATGCTTTAACGAAAGGGCCCAACTTTATGATATGGAGAATGGTGAAATAGGACCTTAGACCTAATTAATTTGATTAATTAAGTGCTAAAGGAGAAATGCAATGCAAAATGTAAAATGCACCAAGGCGGGTGCTAAACTAGGTGTGAAATTGTACCACCCTAGCAAGTGCGTACAATTTACGACTCTACATATCTAAGCTTAATTCTTCTATTAATTAAATAAATCTTTATTTATTTAATTAATTCATTTATCCTCTTCTAGCCTTATTTCTCATTTAAATAAATACATTTATTTATTTAAATTATCCTTTTCCTAAATTAAATAAATATCTTATTTATTTAATTGATCCCACTTCTTCTATTAATTAAATAAATCTTTATTTATTTAATTAATTCATTAGCCTTTTCTACCTATGACACATCTAATTCATCTCTTAATTCATACACTACCTACCCCTTTCATTATTTTATTATTTCTTTTACCTACCCTCTAATCATAGCCGACCTCCTTTTACACCTCTCAATCTTATCCCTCCATTTCATATTGTGTCTTCTATTTAAGGAGATGCTTCCTTTATTATCAAACGCTAATCATTCTATGCATTCTAATCATTCATTCCTAATCATTCTATGCATCCTAATCACTGATCTTAAGGACTTGACTATACTACGATCCTACTTGCAACCACATTCCGTTCTTTGTTGAGCTCTTGTGCACATAAAATCTGAGAGCAAATATATCAAGCAAGATCAATGGAGATAGGAAGAATGGAGATCAAAACCCTATTGGACATGTGATGGTATAATCTTTGTGATTTCATTTGATTTGCATTGTCTTAGGTAATCTTCATATGTTATGGTGGATCTTTGCTATTGTTAGGCTAGGGTTTGGTGGTTGAATTCATTTAGCCTTTCAATATTGTTATTATTGTTATCCATTTTCACCATATACACCTACAACGGGCAAGATGTCAAACTCTACAAATTGTAAGTCCTGTGGTTGAGAGTTGTTGTATATAGTAGCTTAGGTGTTCTTAGTTGTGAGTCACCTTATCCTTTCCCCTTTTTGTTTTTTTGGTCATGCAAAACCAGAGTTTGGGAGTTCTTTGCATTTTCCTTTGTAAAATACAATCCCCAGCTAGAGCCAATGTTACTGTGTCATTTATTCCTCATGATAAGAGCGAGTCATCCTATAAAATTTCCATTCAAAGTCCTAATCTTTCTTGTGACACCCCGGTTCAAGTCCTTAGTAAGTTTGTAAATCCTCTTTCAGTCACAAACGTCGAGTTTAAGTAATTAGTTGAAATCTGTGAACAAGTTGAACCATCTTGAACTGAGTTCAACAGGTTCATCTAGGTTCCAAAGGTTCCTAGGTGTTCAGGGAGGTTTTTCATACTAATATTTTCTTTAAGTATCTTGCAGCGACTCTCCAAAAGTTTCTTCTTCGGCAATATGTTACTTTATTTCTCTCCGGGTTTTGAACTCATTGAACCAAGTTCAAGAGGTTCAAACATGTTCAACATGTTCAATATAGCACAAATGGTCAGCAACTTGGTATAATTAATTTTCTTGGCAAGATTTTCCTTGAGCATGGTGTACACCTTGAACTATTTGAACGCCCATGAAGACTGTTCAGGATGTTCATATGTGTACGAAGTTGGTGGGTCCCATGGGTTTTAAGGATTTGATGGTGCATTCATTACCAAATATGTGGAAGCTAAACCATATTTTAAGTGACGTCAATTCTTGGCTCTTCGAAGTAAGTAACATTTTGAGAACTGGCGGTTACTTCAAAAATGCCGCCATGCATTCAATGCATGTGTGCGATGTCCAATCCACAAACTTAACACACTTAGACTGAAAATTAGAATTATTGCATTCAATGTTTCCATATCATTGCCTTCACTAATAAGGTATGAAGGATTATTAGTGCTCTGCATTTTTTCCTCGCTGCTGTGCTTTTGTTTTTCTTGGATAGGAGTCTTGTTTGCTGCTAGTCGCCATCTAGTTATTCAACTGTGAAGGTGAGTCCTTTTCTCGTTCTCTCCAGTAGTTTTTGCTTGCATTTTCTCTCTCATAGAAAGCTTTGCTGCAACCGGTTTAGGCTTATTGATTTGAATTATTAAGTCCACACTACATTTGTTTGGGAATGTTTTTAGCCTGGCGTCCACTGAACCCATAGTTAGCGATACCGTCCTAAAAGGGGAAAATCTTGAGGTGTTGAAAGAGAGGGTGTTCAAGGTAATTGACAAATCTTTTGGTGTGGAGATTTTGAGTAGCGGTCTCATAGAAGCAACAACTTTTTCCCCAGCCATTCCTTGCCAGAATTGATTCGGGAATGTATTGCTAGATATGACCCAGTGTCTGAAACTATTAGGAGAGACAATGGTGAAACCCTTCTTGCCATAAATTGTGAATTAATTTACTTAGTCTTCAAGATACCTGATTAGCAGTTCTCCAACTTTTCCCCTGCTCAGTCAATGACTGAGTTCAACGCAAACAAAACCAGACACCGTAACAATGTAGCAAAATTCTAGTTGAAGGTTCCTCAAAGAGGTGGTTTCAGGTTACCCAAGAATCCTAATAAGAATCACATGTTGCCTCACATTCATGATGTTATGCTTTTGTTGCACCGGGCCAGAGGATTCGCTGAAGCTTATAGCTTCGACAACTAGATTTATTGCTACGTGCAGCTGGTTTTGGAAGGGAAGCAATATTTGGATTGGGCTGAATTGATTGTTGATTCAATGAGAGAACAACTGAGTATGGTTAAACAATTCAAACAGAACTTCTTTATGTCTTCGTATGTTTTGTATTGTTTGGCATGTGTTAAGGAGTTGGTGGAATACTAAAACAGCTCACTGAGGAGGATGTTTCTGTATATGAGTTCTATCCCATGCTACAAAAGGATAAGGCCTTACAGGATTTTAGAAGGGTGCACAGTGCTTTTCTAGGTGACTTGTGTCATTAATTGAAGAATATGAAAGCCAAAAGAATCTCAGAGGATGCACAAACTTTGATAAAGAGGTTTGGTAGTTTTTATATATAGTTTCCATGCTTTTGTTACACAAGGGTAGGCTGCTTTGAAGAGGAGCCCTTCAAGCTCCCTCACTTTTGTTCAGATTGCTTTGTTCTGGTGGAGATATGCAGACAACTGACCTCCGTAATCAAAAAGGCACAACCCAGGGATAAATGGGAGGGTCATTTTCCCATCCAATTAGGCGTGTTGTCTTGCAGTTCGATGTCCGATGCTTTGAGTATTGGAGCAGATCTCAGGAATTTCAATTTTTCCTTGTATCTTGAAAGGAAAGGTTTTGATAATAAGGGTTTTTCTTGAAGTCTTGGTCTAATGCCATACCTCCCAATACCTCAACTGAAAGGAAAGGTTTTGATAATAAGGGTTTTTCTTGAAGTCTTGGTCTAATGCCATACCTCCCAATACCTCAACTAGAGGATTTTTGAGAAGATTGTACTGATGAACTCGAGGTGTTCAAAAGGGGAAACATGAGGTTGGTGTTAGAACAAGTCATTTCATTGTAGATAAAATTGGATACAAAGGGGCTCGAAGAGGACTATCTAGAGCTATTCGAACCAGGATACTTATCCCGTGCTAAAATTGAAATGCCTCCAATTGACTGGGATGAGGAAGAGAAAGATGATATATAGTTAAGGACCAAAGGAGTCTTGGAAAGGACCGCAACATGGGTTGCGAATAAGAAAGCAGTGAAATTAGGCGTTAGGTCTAATTCTGCAAGAAGTAATGAGGACCCTCTACGTTCACCAAAGCATCTTTCTAACAATGCTTCTATGCCTGTTCATGCAGGTAAGGATAACAAGCTGCCCCAGCTTAGACATAGGTCTAATTTAGCTTTGGATTTCCATACTCCTCGGCATACCCAGTCCCGAAGTGCCGCTCATAGAAAGATGGATCAAGCAAAGGATACAGGGGTGAAAGATACGATTCTCAATGCCCAGATATTTGAATTTGAAGACTTGGATGGCGATGTTGCTAATGCTCTAGATTCTCATACGGTGACTATGGCTATGACACCACCTTCTAAAGTGATCAAAGGAACAACTAGCTCCAGTGCAACTCCTAAGTGGTTGACCACCTCGGTGAACAAAAAGTGGAGTTTTCTTCTCGTGAGTATTCCGATTCAGGAAATGGTTGTTAAGTACACAAAGAAGAGTCCTAAGCCAAAAAGGTTCAAGATTTCTGCTCGCCTGGACAATGATAAGGGAACTAGAAAATGGGTTGCTAAAATCGCCTCGTACAAACCCAAGGACGAAAACAAGGAGGCTAGCCTCGATGATTTTGAGATCATGAAGGTAGAATTGGGAAACATGAGTAGAGACACATACAATCATTTCTTCCAGGTATCGGCAAAGAAAATGCTCACCAGATCGGAGAAAGATGGGTGAGAAAAGAGAGAGCTAAAGCGACACACAAATGTTTTGGCCCAGTTCATCGACAGTATTGGTTGCTTTGGGGCACTCTGAATATCTCATGCTACAGAGAACTTCGACCCAACTTTGCCAAAAAATAAAAAGTTAATGAGCCAAGTTCAACGGGCCAAGAGTATTGCAAAAGACGTGGAGAAATGGATTGAGGGAATAATCAAGGATGGCGGGAAGTACATGATTGACTCCCGGAGGCTATGCACTGAGATACAGAGTCTTATTGTCGAAGTTCAAAATCAGCTTGTGCCGTGGGAGAAGGAGGAACACAAATGGCAGAATATCTTGCCCTTGTTTGCCAAAATAGAAGAATATGGAGTTACCAGGTTTTTGACGAAACACTTAATCAAACTGGTAGCGGAGGAATGTCAGCTCTTTGTGCTGAAGGAAACCATAATGTGGTGAGTGCTTACCTTCAAGTCTATGATCTCCGATGATAAGACCTCTGTTTACGAGCTCCAAGATCTCCAGTGCAGTATAGTTAATGATAACAAGGTGGTTAATCCTGACCATGATTGGGAGTTAGGAATTTGTGGGTTGAACACACAGGATGCAATCAAGGCTTTCTGGATAAACATGGAGAAAATCAAGGCCAAGGGTAATTTCACCCCAGAAGATATAACAAGGGTGGCTAGGATTGAGTCCATGACTTTTATTGGAAATGATCAGTTGCCGAAACACGCTGAAAATATGGTGAAGCATTAGTGGAATAAGGAGGCGGCAAAGGCAAAGCTCAACGCAATGAAAGTACCAAACCAATCTATTATTCAAGAACTCACAACCGCCCATGACGCTCGTAAAAGCAGAGAGGATGATAATGATGGAAAAGCGACACAATGCATTGATTCAGGCCCGGTTTCCTCTATTTTTTTAATTTCTCATGTTTATGCAAAGACTTTGGGACATCTGTCCTATAATACATCTTGTCGGTTTCATAACTGTTTTGGGGGAGGTCGAGTTTTTCAGGGAGACCTCCCCTATTTTAAAAAGTATAAATGAAGGAAAGACAGATAGAATAGGGGTTAGTTTTGGTGACCAATTTTGGGTTAGTTTTTGTTTTTTCCCTCTATTTTTGTGAATTTTCTGTTTTGTAGAAGGAAGAATCAGACTGCTAAATCTGGAATGGAAAAAGATTTATACATGTATTATCATGCCTTTGTTGCATAAGAATATATATATACAATGATCATACTGTTCTTGGGAGAAGGAAAATTTGTGGGTTTTGAATCTGTGTAGATACATATCTTTGCATATGCTTATCTAATCAAATAACAGTAACGATCTTTCCATTGCAGAAAATTATTATTTCTCTAGTATTCCTTCCTGTGAGTGTTTGTTTTCTTTTAGAAAAGATTCATGTTTGAGAACAGATTTGGTTTCTTTAATCTATTCATTCTTTATTAAACCTGTGGAAATGGTGTACTGAACTTTGATTCAGTTGCTATCATCTCTTGTATTGAAAAGATAGGAAAGATTGCTTTCTCCTTTTAGAAACATGTGTGAAATATTGGCCTCTCATCCAAGAATGAAGTAGGTAGCCTTACATGCTTTCGAGTTAAAAGCTACTACTCAAATTAAATTAGTTAAAATCATTCATTGAAAAACTAAGATAGGGAGCTGTACCTATGGAAAATTCAGAGGGAAGTGGTTTATTCAACACTTACCCAACTGTTTAGTGAAACACTTGTCCTTAAAAGAAGGCAATAGAATTCAAAATTAATCATTTTAAAAAAGGGACAAATCTGTTCACTAACAATCATATAGATTTATACAAATCATCAAAAAATGTTTGGGCTACATTGAAATAAAAAGTGTGGATCAAAACAAGTTAATGGAAAATTTTCCCTAAAACATTAACTATTCAAATTCAAAATGGAAGATGGGATCAGTATGCCAAATTACATAAGTAAATGGAGATCTCTCATCAAGAAACTACCAAAATTCAATGCTCTAATGATGATGATGCTAAAGCTATTTTATTGAATAGTTTACCTTCCAATACAATAATATTATTTTTACACTCAATCATTTAATTTATCAAACTCTAGAAGATATGAAAGAGAAAAAATGCATAAGCTATATAAATTGGTTCTCAGTAGGAGAATGCATTAACTTCACAAAACAATAATAAAAGGTTAAGTACAAACAAAGGAAAAATTTATTTTTTTTCTATAAGGAAAATGGCCACATAGCTTGGTCTTTTAAAACTCAAGTGAGTGATGTTCTTAAAGGAAAAATCAAAGATAGATCAAGAAAAGTTAATTTAGCCTATGTCGAGGATGATGATCCACTAAATGATGATTTTATTTAAGATTATTATTTTAAAGATATTAAGAATTGATTTGTATGTTAGGCCTTAACAATTGGAGGTAAGAGGTTTCAAAGGATGATCTTTATCATCTCAAACTGGATTCTTTCTTTGAGATGGTTCTTTGCATGAGAATCATATGAATTTGTGTTTTCTTATGTGTTATTTGTTAATATCCATAAAATTGAAGAATTCCTATGTTGTGAAGTTTGAAGATAGATAAAGGATTTGGTGAACTCAATATGGATTGTTTCCAAGATAGTTTGAGAGTTGTGATTTGGGGAGTTATACCCTTCGAAGGGTAATGAGACAACTTGATAGAGAAATGGATTACTTTATAATAATTCAATGGATTTGTTATTTGAGAGTTTTGGGAGGTGGTGATGTGGAAATTAAATAATTCAAATTAGGAGCTACACTCTTACAAGGCTTGTCAAGTAGCTTAATGCAATGCCACCTAATTGAAGATTTCTTTTTTCAAAGAAAAATATTCTCAAGAGTGTGTAGTTATTTTATGTTATTAGCATGTTTTGGTATATGTTCTATTTGGGTGTGTATGAGAAGATAAGTCCTCATTTTGGCCAAAAAGTGGAAGTGTTTTTCTTGATTTTTAAAATTTGTCACATTTGATCTATAAATTTGAAGCACTTAAATATTGAATCTTGGAAAAACTCAATAATATGAAATTTAGTAATTGGATCCTACTTTTTAAATATTTAATTTATTTTAAACCCAGATGATACAAATCTATTTTCAATACACATGTCTAAAAAACCCACCATTTAAAAGTCACTTTTAAAGGACCATTGTGAATGTGCATGATAGGCATATTTTGACCTAAATAAAAGTATTTTTTAGAATACTCTTGGGAAAATTTTTGTACGACACTGAGGATAGTCAAGGATATTCAAAATATTTTTTTAATTAATTTTTTATTAGTCATAGTTTTTGCTTTGAAAACCCCTCATGTACCAAAAAAAAAAATGTAGACCTAAAACTATCCTTTTTTGAATTTTTCTTTTTCAAATTGAAAGGAATTATCTATAGGTTATTGACATATAATTTATTTCAAAAAATGTAAAAGTAAAAAGTTATTTAAAAAAAAAGGAAAACATGTTATTTCAAGTTTATGGACCATCTTCATAAAAAATATTTAAAAAATAGAAAAAATAATTCGATTGTAAAAAAAATACATATTTAGAATCTGTAGAGTCTCATCTATAATGGGTTTTAATTTTATTAAAAAATTATGCACAAATTATCTTTAGACATATGTCCAAAGTTACTCTTTTCAAGTGAAACTGATATACCCTTGAATTTGTAGGCCAAAGCAAGTCCAAGGCTACAGGTCAGTTCCTCAAGCCTTTTTTGGGCTAAAAATCATATAAAAAAGAAAGCCACCAATTCTAATGATAAAAAATGGGATCTTGTTATGTTTTTAGAAACAAGATCCCTCTTTTTTAAGAAATGGGATCTTGTTATGTTTTTAGAAACAAGATCCCTCTTTTTTAAGAAATGGGATCCCATTATTTTAGAAATGGAAATGGGATCTCATTGATAAATATACGGGATCCCATTTTTAAAATGGGATCTTGTTTCTTTTTTGACCATTTTTTAGTTTTTAATACTAAAAATAATTTTTAAATAATGGGATCCCATTTTATAAATAATAGGATCCCATTTTGTAAATTTAGGCTTGGGACCCCAAAGCATAACAAGATCATGTTTCTAAACTAATGAGATCCTATTTCTATTGGTCTACTTTTGTGATTTTGGTTGACTCCAAAACTTCCATGAGAAGTGGACTCAACTTCATACTTTTACCCATTTGTGTTATGTAAACCTTAAGAGGGTCTCTTGGCAAGATGAAATTTAATGTTTTAGGTGTACATTTTCAAGAACAATTTAATAAGGTTGGAATTTTAGCATAGCTTATTATATTACATTGTCTAAGAATCACCAACATATGGTTATGATTGTTACAGGAGTTTGTTAAAATTGTAATTTTTTCTTGGTTTAATTATGTTCATAGTTCATTAAATAACCAGTCAATTATTTTACCTTTTAAAGTCATGCTAGCCTATCAATACATATTTTATTTGGTTTTTATCTTCGAGAACTTTTGTACTTGTGGCATTCCTAGGCTAGTGGAAAGAATTTGAGATTAATCTAAATAGCTCACGAACCTCTTCCTTTTTCTCCCTCTCTCCTTTTTGAATATAACCTTTTATTTTTTCTAGTCTCTTGGGTTTTTCTTAGCTCTCTCTTGCAATCTATAACTTGTTACAACTCTTTCAAGCTCTTTTAGCATTTATTTTATCTATATTGTTCTTTTTGGCTTCTTCAACCTTTCCCAAGTGATATAGTTTCTACTTCTCACTATTATTGCTAGTCTTCTTTTCATGTACCCTTAATCACTGTAGGATTACCACATCCTTTCAATATCTTATTTTTATCAATACTCTCATTGATAGATGCACTTAAATTAATAACACACAATCTTTCTCTCTATTTCCATATATTTGCTATTGTGAAGGTAGAAATATCAAAATAAGGATTTGACCACTGCAAATCCCCAATAGCACCAAACATTTTTTTGTATTCCATATGATAACAACTATTTAAGAGAATCATATTGCATTGATGTCTATTAAGTGATTTGTTCTTTATAAATTCATGATATCATTTTGATTATTGTGAATTTTAGATTATGTAGTTTAATTCTTTATATTTTTATTGTATAATAGTTATTCGTGAATTTTTATTTGGTTTTGCAAGCTTGGGGAATGACCAATTAATTTTTTTTATGTTTTTTCAACATTTTTTTCACATTTTTTTTTTCTATTATAGCACAATGTGTGGATATCCACGTGATGCACTGGCATCCTAGGTAGCAATTTTTCCTTTTGGTGCTAGATTCTTCTTGTCACAGTAGTACTATAATTTATTTCTATATCTTATTATTATTATTTTTTAAAAATTAGTGTTATTTTAACTTTCCTTCATGATTCCATTTAAATAAAACTCTTTCTTTTAAATAATTTCTAAGATGCATAATTATTTTGCTAAATAATAATAATAGAGTGAAATCCTAATATGAAAGTACGTAAAATCATTTGGCTAATAAATATTACCTAGATAAAAAAATTCTTCTTTTACACCTAGGTGATGATGACTCAAGAGATTGATGTATTATAATTTTTCTTGAAAAATCTAAAGAACTTCGCTCGTTAGAGCCAAATTGACCTGTTCACAAGACTTTATATGAGTCCAAGTGACCTATTGTCAAACTTATTTGTAAATGCATCTAGTTTTGTAATGGTCAATATGCACAATAATAATACTTAGGAATATTTTTGTGAACTATAAGAGATGAGAATTGAGGTAGAGATAGAGGTAAAGAATAAATCATGAATTAGAAACAAATTCACTTTGTGCATTTCTTCATCAAGTTCCTCATGTTTAGGTTAAGTAATTCTTAGTGTTAAAGAACTAATAGGTGTTGCTGAGGAAAAGGTGTTACATCCTTTTTACTCATTAATAATACCATCCCTACTAATGGACATCTTATTTGTCAGTATATCTATTAGATGCATCCCTTTGACTTTGATTTTTTCTAAGAAATTACATTTCAAGAATCTGTCTTATAAAGTTATCCTTTGTGCCTTGCAGATGTGCATGAAGGTTGTACATTCAAATGCTTTAAAATATGAAATTGAGGAATTATTTTTGGTTTATGCCTCTATTTGATACAATACAAATTTAATAGCTATAATCTACAAATCTATATGTAAAGAACATCATACATGCATGACATTAATCTATCTTCTATTTATGGACCTATCTAAAGCCCATTATATAAGTATTCCATTTTGTGTAATTTAGGTATTAGTTTACCATCTCACAATACAGTGTATGATTTTTTCTAATCCTATACTTGTATTATTATAGAACCATAATTATTATGGGTTATACCAAGCTCCAAGGAGCTTTGGAAAATAAACTACATTATTTATCTACTTGATCATGATAAGTTTATTTACAACCATCACTTTTGTATTAAATTGTACATCCACATGATATCAATGAATAAAGGACATATATTATTCTTCATACACTTGGTATATATTGCACTCCCTTGTCATGTTTCTTCTATAAATATTCTATAATTGAGATAATAGACATATACCTATCTCATTAGTTACACTACATAATCTTGTTGCTACATGTAGAATTTTTTTCTCGTTGTGAAACCTAAATAATATTGTTGGTACCAAAGTGTAGGGGCTCAATCTCATGCCACCTATCACTAGATATATATAGCTAGTTTCTTGATGTTTTTTGTTAAAATTTTATTTCGATGTTTAAAATTGTATTTAGCACCTTTATTGTATGCCATGATATTTTGACTAGTCTTTAGACTTTGCAGGAGAGGGTCTAAAGAAAGGAGTACTAGCTATCAATGCTCATCATCACTCTTTTTAAAATGATTATTTAAACAACATGGTCATATCGGTGACCGAAGGTCAAACAACTAGGTGCCTAAAGTTGACATCTCCAGAGCCCTAATCGAGCATTTTTTATAGGGCATAAAATTTTTCTAGTGTCATCTTTTTTGCAAATGAGATATCAATGAAAAGTTGATTCTGTGTACTTCACAATGACATCAATGATTTTCCTAGGTTTTGTTGTACGTGAATTTTATTGCTAGTTGAAATCATTATTTTCTTTTTTGGACTTCCAAGCTCATGACATTTTGACACTTTCTAGTTACACTCGTATCTTTTAGTATCAAATTTGTAGCACTAATGCTCTAATAGACCAAAAATTGAATACCAATCTGTTTGAGGTCAAAACATCCTTTGTGAGTGTGATCCCCAATTTAGTCGCCTTCATCCTTAAGTTTCTAGTTTCAACCTTCTATGTGATTATGATCTTAACGTTCATGGAGCCACATTTCTACATTACCACTATTCGAAATTGTGCAATCCTTAACATTATATTCTTGATCTTCATAAATACACTTATTTGTATATCTATATTTTGAAAAATACCTATGCATAGATAGTGTAGAGTTAAGACTGAGAACATAAAATTATATACTAATCCATAATGCTAAAATTAAACACTAAATTTAATTCAATTATTACACAAAACTCTAAATTAAACATCCAAATATTATTTTATAAAAAAAAAAAATGTTAAAATAATTTAGAAACTAATTAAAATAAAAATCACGTTGAACCTAAGCAATTTCCGAGGTTTACTGAAGAAAATTCCAAAGTTTTATGGAGATAGAAATAAAATTTGTTTACACACCTCAGTTAAGGTAAGGAGGACTCACAACAAGATCTTCTTGATCAATAATGGTGACGGGGTTTCTCTTTCAGACATGATTCAAATTAACTTGGAGGTGGTTAGATACTTCTCAGATATTTTTAATGGTGAAGCAAACCTTGGTGGAGATCCTCAACATAGTTTGGAGGTTATTCCCTCGTGTGTTAAGGAAGAACATAACAAAATGCTTATGGATCCGGTGTTTGTGGAGGAGGTTAAAAGAGATATTTTTGGGTTAGGATCGGATGGCTTCCCTGCCTTATTTTATCAAAAATTCTAGGGCATTCTTGTAATGGATATTTTGGATGTGGTGGAGGAATCAAGGAAAGGGGGCTTTGTGTTAAAGGCTTTCAGTAACACTTTTATTGCTTTGATTCCGAATAAGGTGGATTATTCATCCTTTGATGATTTCCATCTGATTTCTTTATGTAATGCCGTATACAAGGTGATTTCTAAGGTCATTGCTAATAGATTAAAACTTGTTCTGGAATCTATGATATTAAGTGAACAAAGTGGTTTTGCCCCAGTTAGATCAATTTATGAGGGCTTTATCCTTGCACATGAAGCTATCCACTCTATGCGAATGGCAAGAACATAAAATATGATGGTTAAGGTGGATATAAGGAAAGCTTATGATGAGGTAAATAGGAATTTTCTTGTGCAAGTTCTGTCGAAGTTTGGTTTCAGCGTGGAGTGGATTGCTTGGGTCAATAGTTGCCTTAGTTCCCCTTGGTTTTCTGTCATTACAAATGGAATCCACCAAGGTTTTTTTGACTCTAAGAAAGGAATTTGACAAGGGGATCCTCTCTCCCCCTTTCCTTTCATTATCATGGCGGAGATGCTAGGTAGGTTGATTTCTAAGAAGTGTAGTGAGGGTGTATCGAAAGGTATTAAAATTGCAGATGGTGTGAACTCTCTTACTCATTTGCAATTTATTGATGACACTTTCCTTGTGGGATATGCATTGGCCAGGGAAGCTCAAGTTATTAAGAGAACTTTGGATGATTATGAGCATGCATCAGGGCAACGTGTTAACTGGTTCAAGTCTGAAATTTTCTTTTTTAACACAAAGGCTTGTAAGCACAAGGAGATCTGTAGAATTTTGGGCATGAAGTTGGGGAACCTTCACAGTAAATATTTAGGCATCCCTCTTTTTGGTGGAGTAAACAAGTCCAATTTATAGAAAAACTTGATTGGTAGCTGTCTAAATAAATTGGATGGATGAAAAAGTCAGGGGCTAACCTCGATTGGAAGGATTTTAATGTTAAGGTCAGTTGTATCTGCCATCCCTATTTTCTCAATGACATGTCTCAAGATCCCGAAAAAGGTGAATAGTGTGATAAAACAAAGAATGAGGAAATTTTTCTAGAATGGGGCAAACGATAAAGATAAAATCCCTCTATTGGCATGGTATAAAGTTTGTCAAGCAAAGGTAAAGGGTAGAGTAGGTTTAAGGGATTGGCACAAGATGAATGTAGCTCTTGGGGCTAAGTTGGTTTGGAATTTGTATACTAATCCGAATCAAATGTAGGTTAAGGTTTTGAGAGTTAAATATTTGGATTCTTTAGATGATCATAGAATTTTTACTATTAGTAACCCTCCCAAAGGTTTGGCTATATGGAACTTCATAGTAAGTTGCAGAAGTGTGGTCACTGACCACCTAACATGGCAGATTGGTAATAGTTCAAAAGAAAAGTTTTGGGAAGATTCTTGGGAAGGACAACTGACGATCAAAGGCATTCTATATTTCTCTGCTATTAAGGACCTTTTGGTGCCCCTTTGGGGTGATCGTGTTAAAGATTATATGGTGGCCGCTGATGGGGCTTTTAGAACAAAATGGGTGTGGAAAGATCTTTCTTCAACTAGCTCAAATCAGTCATAACTTCAGCTCAAGGAGGTTTTAGATCGAAGGAAGGTTTTATTTATAGGGAAAGAGGAAAAGGTGGTTTGGTGTGGTTCTCGGGATGGGAATTACTCAATAAAACTAGGATATCAATTATTGAAAGGTAGGGAGGAGGAACCCTCAAGGATTTGGTACTTGATTTGAAACAAACATTGCCTACCTAAAGCTGGTGCTTTCGTATGGCTAGCAGTGAAAGGCATAATTCTTATTGGGGAGTGGACGAAATGACTCGGGTTCATGGGCCCTTCTATATGTGTGATGTATGGAAAGGTAGAAGAACCTATGGATGATTTATTGCTTCAATGCAATGTGGCTTTGAGGTGTTGGTTGGATCTACTAGAAAAATTAAATTGGCAAAGGTCCTCTTTAGCACACCCTCAAAGAAGTTTTTGAAAGCTGGTCAAGACAACCTAGGAAATCTACTCTTTCAAATATTTGGCAAATAATTCCTTCTCTAGTCATTTGGGAAATATGGAAAGAGTGCAATCATAGAATTTTCTAGGATAAAGGGGAAGATGTTAGAAGATTGTTGGGTAGAATCAACTGGGCGATTGAAGAAGTTGTCATTGCTGCAGCCTCACAGTCCTTTTCACCAACTTCCCCTTTTACTATACAGGATAGATGAATACAAAGTTTGTGGTTTGGAATTAAAATAAGGCATGGTTCTTTTCATGTAACAATACAAGTAAAAAGTTGGAGTTGTGTGTTTGTTAGAGCCCTCCAGCAAGGGGTTGGTTCAAGGTAAATTTTGATGAGACTGCAAAAGTTAGTAGAAATTTGGCATGGGTAGGGTTTTCTATTAGGGATGAGAAAGGTGATTTAATTAAGTGTGGAGCTAAAAGACTAAGGAAGAGAACTAATAATGAGAATAAAGCTCATGCCACACTATTAGCTTTCAGATTGGCTAGAAGCTTAGGGATCCAAAATCTACATTTGGAGGGGGATTCTCTCTTAATAATTCAAGCCATTATGAATGGGGATATCAAAGTCGAACACTTACAGGGCTATATCTCTTTAATCATTGAAGATTTGAAATCTTTTGATAATTTTAAGGTGAGCCAAGTTCGAAGAGAAGGAAATCACAATGTAGACAAATTATCAAAATGGGCTCTATCTTTCTAGCAGGAAGGTGACTCGAGGCTAGAAGATTTTCAAGGTGATCTTAATTTAGATGTGATGTTAGTGTTATGATTGCTGACAAATTGTTTGTTTTGTGGTGTTCTCAAGATGACGCCCTCCCACAGTGGTCAATCGTGCAATTATTATGAAAGCATGGTAGCTGATTGGTTTTTTAATGATTTGGAAAGCACAAGTTTATTACGATTGGGCATTTAAGCTTGGAATGGCGGCATTTCAATTTATGCCACCTTTTAAATGATGGTGGATGTACGAGACTTCTTGAGTCACTTCATTCCAATTTCTCATTTCTGTAAGATAAGGATTTTCGAATGTGTGAAGGATGTTGGCAGTGCATGTTTTAAGTCTTTAAGGATGATCTTATCTGAGTTGGCATATTTTTGAGGCTTGGCGGATAGATTTATAATCTTTCTTTGGGTTGGAATTTAAGGCTCTGACATCCTCTCATCTTTAGATGAAACTTCTTTGAAAAGAAAATTCAGTTGTTATTTTTGGGTTGGATAAAGGTGAATTGTTTGAGCTATGTGGGTTTAAAATCCATGGAAGCAAATTTCATAGTTAGAACAAAGAAATAATAGAAGGGGTTCAAGGGGCTAGTTAGCAAAGAAATAATACAGGGCCCGCTACACTTTAAGGAAGAGGATGCGGTCAATGTTGGCTTAGGGGTTTTGGGGCCCTTATTTATGGACAACAGAATGCGTTGGAGAGTCAATCTAGATGTAATATCCATGATTATTGTCTGGGGTTTGAAGTTAGGGGAAGACATTATCTTAAGTGGGTTGTCACCTCAATTTTTGAAGAAGAGATGTTGGAAGGATTGGGCTTGATATTGGAGTGGGCTACTCTAGGAGTAGGGATGAATTACTCAAAGGGGTTTAAGGATGTTCGAGATGCTGATGAATTTGGCATTGTCTCCTTGTCAGGTGGGTAGGAAAGGTAGATAAAGATGCTTATGAGCTAGAAAGAGTGTAGGCCTGGGAGAGACTCAAGGAAATTATTTGGCATCATGAGAGAGAAGATAATGCTTTGACTCGATCTTGGCCAAGGGAAATTCACAAAAGAGGTCGATCCAAGAACAAGGGTAGGTGATGTGCTGGTGTTAGAAACGCCGAAGGAGCTTGTGTTGGGAAGGAAGCCAAGAAGCGCTCTCACGCAGGATAATTGGTTAGGTTGAGAAATGGTTCTCTTTTTTGTCTTTGTAATGAATGTTGTTTTTGTCATGCCTTGTTGTAAGGAGCTGGCATAGGTCTTTGCCTTTTTGGGATGTCTATAGTTTAAATTTTGCATTGTTTTTTTTGTAGATTATCCCTTTCTCAGGGTGGTTATCTTATGGATGTTTATTAGTGTTATAGGCTTGTTAAGGTTTAGGTGGTTTCCTTTTTGAAGGCAATTGTTTGTTTAGCTTCTAATATTGGGTTGTTTTGAAGGCTTGGAAGCTCAGATTTCTACTATATGTAAACTTATACCTTATTATGATGCAATAAAATACACAATTATTACCAACCAAAAAAATATATATATAGGTGTGAATCATCACCAAAGTACACCATCCTACCATCATATTTGTTATACTTTGTGAGGTCATGTGGAAAGATGGACCAAAATTAATAAGTGTAACAACTAACCAGTTAATCAATCTTAACAATGTATGCAATTTAATCAATAAAGTAAACATAATGGTTACTTTGAGTCATAAGGTCAAACACTTAGATAAAAAAATAAAAAAATGTTTACACATAGTGCAAACAGATTGTACAATAATTACAATTTGTACAAGTCCATTTACCATACTTAGGATAAATATAAAATGCAAATATTTTATATTCCAAATACAAGTATACACATTATGAAGCCACACTCAAAATTTATGCACTCATTTACTCTTCCAATCAGTAGATAACAAAATAGGTAAATACATCAAAACTTGCATTACAAACCCTCATTGAATCAAAAGTGAGAGAGCATCATCAAGGTGCTATCCACCTTACCATGAAGCATTATCTTCCCCATGGTATTCCACTATAGAAGCTTGACCCATCACAAAAGATCTAATAGTATGTGGAAACATACATGATGAAATCAATTTGACTTCATGAATCACTATCAACTAGCATACCATCTGATGTAAGGAAGGTTCCTCCTACCCTCAAATTCAAAACTCCAAAATGCACATTTTTTTTTATCTCTATTCTATGATTCAACAACAATTTGTAGGTCAATTAGATAAATTTATTTCAAAACAAATCCATTGTCAAATAGGGGTAATCTACTTGCCTTTATTGACAAACACAACCTTTCCTTGGTCTCACTTTCTCTACACAGTTGGCTTCAATGAATATTAGCATTACATTAAAGAGGATAACATTATTGATATGAAAAATTGAAAGGAAAGCATCGACTATTCCAACTAATAAGCATTAATACTAGTGACTATGGGATAAGCCTTCATAGTCGATGCATTCTTAGGTCGATACCATTGTCGATGCCTCTCTTACCTTTTGTTGCCCTTTTGGTGTTATGCTTATCAAATGATTGATATTTTTGGACTATGACTATGACTATTCCAAAAGCATCGACTATGAATGAATCCATGACTATTCCAAAAGCATTGACTTGGCCAAGTGAACAAACATTTGGAGGACTTGTCTATGTATCACCCTCCTACCAACAAATTTAAACAAAATCCAATAGTGTGTGGCCTCTTGATTTGGGATTCCAATCAAGAAGCAATAGTCTTTCAACATCTCCTCCCTGCTTGGTCAAACTCCACAAAAGGTGTGAATTTGAACCTAGTGAGTATTTAATTTTTTTATAATGCATGCTTCACACTTGGTGCTCATCCATAATGGTTTCATTGTATTAGTCAAAACTATACTCCAACTTTGTATTAATTCTTGTCAGCATTTGTAATTGTGTCACATAATATGTGTAAACCCTAATAGCTAGTGTTATATGGAAACTACACATTTTATGCTCAATTGACATTGATATTTGTAAAGGGATAACATTTTTTTTCCCTTAGTTTGCAAAAGGGCCAATTAATAGCTTAATTTCAAGTTTGTAAAGGGTGTATCATTTTTTCTTTGGGTCAAATTACAAAAGGAGGGTTGTTTTTTTTATTTTATCTATCCTTCTATTTCTCAAGATATCTTTCTATTTATATTTCTCCCTCTTCCTCTCTCCCTCTATCTAGAAGTGAAATATATGTTTTGAATTTTGAAATGATGTAAACTAATCAAATTTATATTCTTATGTCTATTTTAAGTTTGTAATTTTAACAAAAATTTAAAAAATTATTTGAATATAGTTTTTTATAAAATAAACACTCTAATTTAGTTGCTGAAAAAATGCTGAAATTGAAGTTACACAAGCCACCACACTTTATTTAGTAAAATTTACTTTTTTTTCTTGAATTTTTTTTTTGTATATTGATAACTTGAACTTTAGTGCATGGATATACTGTTTACTATTTTTTATAAATATATATTTTTCAATAAATTTGAAAAGTTGCGTGTGCTAAAATATAACTGTTTCCAATTCCCACCACCTTTTTCCTTAATTATTTATCCAAATCAGAAAAGAATTATATATCATCTTGACATAGATTCTTTTCTCTACTGCATCATATTTTTTTCAATTTTTTTTAATAAATTTTAGAATTTTTCCTTGACAAGACAATCAACCTTATATTTTAGTGTTGATAACATACTTTCAATAAAAATAAAACATAAAATTGTTGGCAATATTGCATTATAAACAAACAATGAAAGATTGTTGGCATTTCTTAAGGATATTGAGAAGATTGTTGATGATTATGGATATAATTGATTAAAGATGTTTTACTGTCTTGATATTAATATTTTGTCATTGATGTCAAGAAATTGATTTTCTAATTCAATATGATGTTGCCATATCTTGAGAAGTATGATATGAAGATTATAAAGATGTCGGTAAAAGACATAGGAAATAATATGATGAATAAGGTATTCAATGGGCAACTACTACCGAGTCAGACAATGATGGGATCATGATGTTTTAGATTGTTTTAACATCATACATATATTGTAAATTGTAAAGGTTAATACTATACTATGTTATCTAGCAAAGAACCTAGTCGGTAAACCCTAAGGTTATCGCTATCGGTTAATGAATGCAGAATGTCTACCGAGTGGAGTTTAGTATTCACCGAGTTGTAACCGAGCTATAACAGAATGCATTAAATGTTTACATGCAGTATTTAATGAAGGAAGGTGATGAGATGGAGCTGATTAAATGATTGGTAAGCCATGGAAAAAGTTTGTTAATGAATTTAAGGTAATGGAAAGTCAGCATGAAGATCTACAACTCAGATTGAACCGCAATACCCTGACACAAGTTCCAAGACTATTATGCAAGTTCCAAGGTGGGGTAAAACATTTTCAGATTGAAAGATGCATTGAACCTGGACAAGATTGAAGATCTAATGGCTATGATTGATCATGGGAAATGTGATCAAGGAGATTAAGCAGTTATCTAATTGTTTATAAATAGGAAACTGTTGATAAACATTGTATGCAGGTGAGTGTATGCACAGGGATGCTACATAGTGATTACTGAGCACAGAAACTTGTAGACCTGTTAGAATAACAAAGTATAGAAGCCCAACAGATAGACAAGATTAGTTCTATGTCTAGATTGTATTGAACAAATAGGAATCCACTTTAGCATTTTTGATGTGAAGTTGCAGATAGATTTTATTACTGTTATTTTGTGAAAGTGACAGAAAATCTCTTAACCGAGTGGACTTAACAGTCTAATATGTAAATCCTCTAGCAAGGTGACATTTTGATTGAATGTTTGAAATCCTTTAACAAGGTCACTTTTAACAAAGTGAAGATCCTAACAGATCTGAGGGAAATCCCTTAACCGGGTCACATCTAGCAATGTGTTTGTAATCTTTAACAGGATTTTCTTTTAATAGAGCATACTCTAGAAGAGTATATTTCTTAGTGGGTCCGAAATCCCACAGTGGTTTTTCCCTATTTGGGTTTCCACGTTAAATTTGGTGTTATGAGGTTTATATTGTTCATATGCTTTTGAGTTTGCATGTTTAACAGTTTTGGTTATATTATTGATATATATGTTATTGAGGTTGAATCTGATGTTTTTATGGATGATTAAGTTTGTATGATTCACCCCCCCTCTCATCTTGTTGGCTATTGGATCTGTACTTATATTAAGTATCAGAACTATCAATTGGTATCAGAGCTTTGGACTCTAGAAGGAAAGTTTAAAGGCACTTGAGTTAAAGATCCAAAGATGTATAAGAGGGATGCACCGAAGCTGAACAAGTCAAGTTTCTCTACATGACAAAAAATGATGAAGCTACATCTATTAGGAGTTGAAGAATATGTTGTATACTATCTAGAGAATAATTTTATCACACCGAGCACCTATCCATTGACTATGGAAGAGATAAAGGCAAAGCAAGAACATATTCAAGCAATGATTGAAATAACATCTGCATTGACTGATTCAGAGTTTAATGATCTAGAAGGCTGCAATGATGCAAAGGCAATGTGGGATAAGCTCATATCAGTATATGGAGGAGATGAACATGTTCAAAGAGAAAAAGTAGACAGTTTGAGAGGACAACTTCAATCTATGAGGATGAATGAAGGTGATAACATAACTCAGTACAGTACAAGACTAAAGGAGATTGTCAATCAAATCAAAGGAGCAGGTGAAACTATTGAAGAAAAGGATATAACAAGTAAGTTGTTAAGAACCCTTCTACCAGCTTATGCAATCCGAGTCTCTATAATCAATGAATTGAGGTCTGTACCTAATATGCTAGTTTCTTTGGATGCTACTATTGGTAAGCTACATGCATTTGAGTTAAGTAATTTTGATAATAGTGGATCTTCGGTAAATAAAGTTGAATTTGCATTTAGTTCTTTTCATCTTAATGAATCTAATGACTATAATGAAAGAAAGTATAAGTACTCTGAAGGAGATCACAATGGAGCAAGTGAAAGATTTCAGAAGAACATGGAAGAAGTACACAAACTGTATGAAGAAATCAGAAAGCAAGAAGAGTTTGAAGCACTATTAGCCAAAAGGTTACCAAGAGGCAAAGGTAAGTATAAAGGAAAACTACCTTTTAAATGTTTCAATTGTGATAAGATAGGACATATGGCTTCTAACTGTCCTGACAAATATTTTACTAATAAGAGAGATTACTGAGATAACAGACAGAAATATAACCATTACAGAGGACACCGAGACATCACAAGAAGAGATAGAAAGACATGCTTAATAGCTGATGAGGAATCTAATGATGATAAATCAGATGAGATTGATACATAGGAAGTAGTTTATGTGGCTATCAAGGATGGCTCAGATGAAGAAAGGTATGAAGAAAAAGCCCTAATATCTCTCACATAAACACTAATGATTCTTGGATTATAGATAGTGGATGCTCACATCATATGACAAGAGATAAACACAAGTTTGTTATGTTAGAAGATTATGATGGAGGCTATGTTAGATTTGGTAATGATGCACCATGTTCGGTAAGAGGTAAAGGAACTATAACACTTCTTGATAATGCAAGATGCAATGTTGTTTATTGGGTTGAAAGTTTGAAATACAATTTGTTGAGTGTAGCACAACTAAACAACACAAGTTATCGAATAGAATTTCAGAAAGGAATTGTCAAAGTTCATGAGAAGAATGGAAAGTTAGCTACTACCAGGACACAAACAAAAGGTAATACATTTTACCTTGACTCAACACGGAATAAGTGTTTGCATGCAAAGATTGATGATACCTGGTTATGGCATAAAAGGTTTTGTCATGTAAATTTTGATAATCTGATCAAAATAAGTAAGAAGCACAGAGTAAGAGGTCTACCGAGTCTTAAAAAACCTGAGAATGCTATCTGCCGAGGATGCCAGATGGGTAAGATGACAAGATCAAGCTTTACAAGTAAGTCTTACACTTCTAAGGGAATTTTAGATCTAGTGCACACTGATCTTTGTGGTCCTATGAAAGTTAAAAGTTATTATGGTGATAAGTATTTCATATTATTTGTGGATGACTATTCAAGGATGATGTCAGTAATGTTTTCAAAGGAAAAATCATAAGCTTTTCAAATGTTTAAATGGTACAAGGCAAGAGTTGAAAATGAAATAGGAAGACAACTGAAATGTCTTAGATTAGATAGAGGAGGAGAGTTCACATCTGATGAATTCAACTTATTCTGCAATGATCATGGTATTAAAAGACAAGTTTTTGCACCGAGAACTCCATAGCAGAATGGAATAGCTGAAAGAAGAAACAGATCTATTGTGGATTGTGCTAGAACACTGATGATTGAAAAGAAGGTGCCACAAACATTGAAGAAAGGTACTTTGAAGACACCATATGAAATTTGGTATGATAAAAAACCTAATGTTAGTTATTTTAAAATCTTTGGAAGTAGATGCTATGTTCATAAAGATGATAGAAATGGCAAGTTTGATCAGAAAAGTGAAGAAGGAACATTTCTAGGTTATTCTTCTAGAAGCAAAGGATTTAAATGTCTCATCAAATCATCTAACAAAATAGTAGAAAGTGCAAATGTGAAAATTGATGAATTTTTAGAAAGAAATGATGAAGGAAATTCCAAGGAACCAGAACACTATGATGAATTTGTCTATGTTCAACTGAGAAGTCCTACCGAGAAAACTGTTGAAGAAAATGAAGAGAATATCCAGTTACTGAGTGATGAAGAAGATCATATAGAGCCTACTGAGCCTGTATTAGCCAAGTATGTCAGAAGACATCATGCACCAAGTCAGATTATAGGAGATAAGGATGATCCAGTGAGGACAAGGAACAAACTGAGATAGAACACATGTTTGATATCTGAATTTGAATCGAGAATAGTGAAAGAGGCATTTAACAGTGAAGATTGGGTAAATGCTATGACATAAGAGATTGATAAAATCAAGAAGAATGACACATGGACACTAATCCCAAGATCGAAGGACAAAAATGTAATCAGTACAAAGTGGATTTTCAGAAACAAGCTAAATGAACAAGGAGAAGTCATTCGAAACAAAGCAAGATTAGTTTGCAAAGGTTATGCTCAAGAAGAAGGAATTGATTATGGTGAAACTTTTGCACCTGTTGCTAGACTTGAAGGAGTAAGAACATTGTTGGCCTATGCTGCTTTCAAGAACTTCAAGGTATATCAAATGGATGTCAAATCTGCATTTTTGAATGGAATATTAGAAGAAGAAGTTTTCATTGAACAACCTGAAGGATTTGATGAAGACAACAATAAAGATCAGGTATGTAAATTAAACAAAGCCTTATATGGTTTGAAACAAGCACCAAGAGCATGTTATGAAAGATTGCACTCTTATTTGATTAAGATTGGTTTTATAAGGACAAGTGAGAACGACAACATGTACATGAAGAATGATGAAAATGGAATACTGATCTCAACCATATTTGTTGATGATATTATATTTTGAGGAAATGACTCTTTACGCAAGAACTTTGGAAATGAAATGAGAAAAGAATTTGAGATGTCATTAATAGGTGAGATAAAGTATTTTATAGGTTTACAGATACTGCAAATGAAAAATGAGATTTTCATTACTCAATCCAAGTACATAAAGGAAATCTTGAAGAAATTTGGAATGGATGATTCAAAACCAGTAAGTACTCCTATGACTACCAACTGTAAATTATCTAAGAATGATGAATCTGCATTTGTTGATGAGACAATCTACCGATCCATGATTGGAAAACTACAATATGTTGTTCACAGCAGACCAGACATAGCACATGCAGTAGGTATAGTTGCAAGATTCTCTACAGATCCTAAGGAAACACACATGATAGCAATCAAAAGAAATTTTAGATACTTGAAAGGCACAGAGGATTATGGCTTAGTATATCAGAAAGGAAATGATTTTGATTTAAAAGTTTATACTGATGCTGATTGGGTAGGCAACATTGATGATAGAAAAAGCAGAAGTGGAGGAGCTTTCTTTTTGGGAGAAAGACTAGTGAGTTGGCTTAGCAAGAAACAAGGATGTGTTTCACAGTCAATAGCAGAAGCTGAATATGTTGCTGCAGCATTAAATTGTACCAACATTGCATGGATCAAACAACTGTTGGAAGGTATAAATGAGAAAGTTACCGAGCCAGTAACTATATTCTTTGACAATACTAGTGCCATTAATATTTTGAAGAATCCTGTTATGCACTCTAAGACAAAGCACATATCTATCAAATATCATTATCTTAGAGAAGAAGCTCAAGAGAAGAAAGTGGTGTTGGAATATGTTAGCACAAAGGAGCAAATAGCAGATATCTTCACCAAGGCACTACCAAAGGACACTTTTGAATATCTTAGAAGTAAGTTAGGGGTCCTACCCCTATCTTCTACTCACTGACCGAGTTCGATGAAAGCATCAATCCGATGACTCTAATGAATATCTTTTGGGAGGTAATGTTGAGTTATACACTTTAGGATGTTTTCTAAAAGTGTACTGGAATTAATATAGGAAATATTACAGGGAATAGGAATTGAAGACAAATGCTCTAACCGAGACTCAGTTGATACACAACAGCAGGAAATCACTTCTTACAGAAAGAAATTATGTTTTAGTTCTTTATTTTCTTTTTGGCATTGTTGTCAAAGGGGGAGAAGACCTACAAAGGGGGAGAAGACTAAGAGAAAACTGAGCAGACTACAGATTGGGAAGAAGACTGAAGAAATGAGGAGAAGTCTAATGTGTGGGGGAGATCATTTCAGCATTTCAGAATCACACCAATCCGAATCTATTAAGGTCAAATCAATTGGTTTTGCCATCAATGCCAAAGGGGGAGATTGTTGGCAATATTGCATTATAAACAGACAATGAAATATTGTTGGCATTTCTTAAGGATATTGAGAAGATTGTTGATCATTATGGATATAACTGATTAAAGATGTTTTACTATCTTGATATTATTATTTTGTCATTGATGTCAAGAAATTGATTTTCTAATTCAGTATGATGTTGCCATATCTTGAGAAGTATGATATGAAGATTATAAAGATGTTAGTAAAAGACACAGGAAAGAATATGATGAATAAGGTATTCAATGGGCAACTACTACCGAGTCAGACAATGATGAGATCATGATATTTTAGATTGTTTTAATATCATACATATGTTGTAAATTGTAAAGGTTAATACTATACTATGTTATCCAACAAAGAACCTAGTCAGTAAACCCTAAGGAACCTAGTCGGTAAACCCTAAGGTTATCGCTATCTGTTAATGAAGGCGAAATGTCTACCGAGTGGAGTTTAGTATTCACCAAGTTGTTACCGAGTTGTAACCGAGCTATAATAGAATGCATTAAATGTTTACATGCGGTATTTAATGAAGGAAGCTGATGAGCTGGAGCGGATTAAATGATTGGTAAGCCGTGGAAAAAGTTTGTTAACGATTCTAAGGCAATGGAAAGTTGGCATGAAGATCTACAGCTCAGATTGAACCACAATACCCTGGCACAAGTTCCAAGACTATTATGCAAGTTCCAAGGTGGGGTAAAACATTTTCAGAACGAAAGATGTATTGAACCTGGACAAGCTTGAAGACCTGTTAGAATAACAGAGTATAGAAGCCCAACAGATAGACAAGATTAGTTCTGTGTCTAGATTGTATTGAACAAATAGGAATCTGCTTTAGCATTTTTAGATGTGTGAAGTTACAGATAGATTTTATTACTGTTATTTTGTGAAAGTGACAGAAAATCTCTTAACTGAGTGGACTTAACAGTCTTATATGTAAATCCTCTAGCAAGGTGACATTTTGATTGAATGTTTGAAATCCTTTAACAAGGTCACTTCTAACAAAGTGAAGATCCTAACAGATCTGAGGGAAATCCCTTAACCGGGTCACATCTAGCAATGTGTTTGTAATCTTTAACAGGATTTGCTTTTAACCGAGGATACTCTAGAAGAGTATATTTCTTAGTGGGTCCGAAATCCCATAGTGGTTTTTCCCTATTTGGGTTTCCACATTAAATCTAGTGTTATGAGGTTTATATTGTTCATATGCTTTTGAGTTTGCATGTTTAACAATTTTGGTTATATTACTGATATATATGTTACCTAGGTTGAATCTGATGTTTTTATGGATGATTAAGTTTGTATGATTCATTCCCCCCCCCCTCTCATCTTGTTGGCTATTGGATCTGTACTTATATTAAGTATCAGAACTATCAAAAATATGAAAAAATACTTAAAATATTAAAAGATATATATTTTGGAAAATTCACTTATAGATCTATAAAAGGGTATTTTTACATTTCAAAACAAATATTATTTATAAGAGTAGGAGTTGTTGAAACATCGAGTTTTTTTTTTTTTTTTTGTAATTAAACCAAAATTAGTATAAAATATACATTTAGTAGACACTTCAATTTGGAAAAGTTGTGGCTCATATATAACTTAGCTATAATGAATCTGTATAGACCATATGTTTGACTAAAATTAATTTTTAGTTAGAATTACTTAAATTCACTTGTGCTGATAAGTTAGCCTGAAACGTGACACAATTTTGTGCTTTTACCTTCCATCTCTACATTTATCTACTCTAAACTAATCTGACTAATGGTAGGAACTTAATGCTTAACATCTCTTGTTTAAACATATATTTGTATATTACACCTACACACTATTTAGGCATATCTTAATGTATTTTATAAACCATTATATTTGTTATAGTTATTCATAAACTTAATTGTACATAATTGGGATCATTCAACATATCAAAAGTTATTTGGAATTTTATATATTTCTCTAATCCTACATTAAAAAAAATTCTATCATGTTTATCTCAAAGGTATTGAAACATGATATTGGGGGTTATTATTAATCATGAAGTAAAGAGACTTATATTCAAAAGAAAATATGAAGATACAACCAATGGATGGAGGCTTATCACCTTACTCAACACTACATATAAAATCATTACTGAAGTCTTGGCTTATAGGATTAAATATATAATCTGAGAGATTGTGAGGCATGTTTATTATGGACAATATAATCCTTGTCCAAGAGACCATTGAATGGGCCCAACAATATACCAAATTTTCCCATATTGTTTAGGCTTGACATTACTAAGGTTTATGACCACATACATTGTCCATTTGTTCTTAACATGCTAAAATATTTGGGATTTACACCAATGAGAAATAATCATGTTAACAATGTTGGTAGTGAAAGAATTTTTGTCAATAATTTCCTTTCTTCTTGGCTTCCTTTGTAAAATTCAATTTCTCATGCCTATCACCTTTCCCTCCTTAACTCATTTCCCTTTCTTAGCTATAGATGCTCTTGGTTATCTTTTTCAATAGTTTTTTCGGTAATCTTATCTAAGGTATTTGTTGATGTTTTTTTATGACACCTTAAACACACAATATAACACTATGTGACACCTTAAACACAAAATATAACACTAAGTATTCTATCCTTTAAAGTATTTGTTGATGTTTTTTTATGACACCTTAAACACACAATATAACACTATGTGACACCTTAAACACAAAATATAACACTAAGTATTCTATCCTTTCTTAAACAAGGAAACCCCAAATGATAAACAATGTGATCAATGTGACATTGCTGGCATCAGAAAGGGGCTTGCACAATTGTTCCAGGATTTCACCACCTCTTTCACAAAGAAGACTAACAATTCTAGGCTCTAAGACATGAATAACTTATGATTTTGCAATTAGATTCTTGAAACTAATCCTAATGAAGGATTTGAAATAAAATGCAAAAGCAATGAGGGTTTATAAATTTATTCTACTTCTAACAGTGCAAGAGATTACTATTGACTTAGTGAAACCAAACCATACTTTTCTTTGCCATGAGATAACAACTACACCAAGATGATGGAATATTCTAAGGTATGATAATGATATTTAAATTACTGATACACATTAACACCATAAGCACGCAAATAAATGGGTATAAAGAAATTGTATTTAATATTTTGAAATGAGTTCAAATTTACCATGCATTGTAATTTGCAATCAACAAACCACACATGGTATGAACATAAGAGGTTTCACCATAAATAAACAACAATATCCTCCATTCAACTAAAAGAACATAATTAAAAATGATATTAAAATTAACTTGAGAAATAGAAAACCATTCTAAAATTAAAAACAACACATAGGCTCACAAAGCTTCAATGTTGTTGTAATTAATTTGACAGTATCTTGGCAACAATTTCACACAAGTATCCCTTTAAAAATGAAATGGGAAAGTCTTATATAGAACTCTCAATTACAACCAAGGGCCCAGATTGATTTGAAATCAATGGCCAAGATTAAGACAACAAAACCATAAGGGAGGGTAGTTATAACCACCACCCCACCTACTAAGCTAACCAATGAGATACAAGATATTCTCATCAACACAAACTACAAGGAAGAAGAGAAAATAAGAAATTCCTTTGTTGACTAGTGGTGCAATCAGGATAGGAGTAAGTCCTCAAAGAGAATAGTTTGGACCATGCAACAAGAGTTAACACGACAAAAACAAATTTTTATTATATCATTGAATTCAAATACAAACTGGTCCATAACATGTGGGCTTATAGTTCGACATGCATGCTTAATTACAAACATGCTCAAATACAATATCTGGGCTCAAGCAAGAATGTGAGCCAACTCTGGACCTTCTATCCTTCAAAATGATCTTCTATAATGCTTCACTGATCTATAAATGCTTAATTACATTGACTTATATGATCAAGGATGATGTGCATCGGCCCAAGATGAAAACAAATTCTAATGAAGAAGATGTAATGTGTAGAACAAGAAGGTTTGCCTTCACCAAATAAATCCCTCTAGAAAATTCATAGAATGAAGTGAGGACCTAAGGGAAGGTTGGCCACAAGCCAAGGAACATTGAAAACAATGAAATGAAGCTCCACAAGTGACAAAAATGATCTGCAAGATTCACCATTAGCAAATAGGTCCAGGCGGTTTTGGTAATTCGGGCTAGGAAACTGTCTCAAATTCCATAAGCGATAACTTGCTGAAAAAAGATTCAAACATCCCATAGACTTAGGATAAGGTAGATGAACATGTCCACAAACAAAATCCATCTCTTTAATATCTGGTGAGAAAATACAAAAAAATGCAAAAAGAAATTTTGAAACTACAAAATAGGAAACAAACTCAAAGAAAATGTTTTTGGTTGATACAAGATTGCCAAGAACCAAGGATGCTCCTGCATCAACTAGGATTATAAAAAAACATCATCTAGGATGGAATGCCCTTATCTCTTTTTTTAATGCAAAATTCGATGAACCTAGACATGATAATTTCAAGCAAATCTATTGGTACACTTGGTATGTTCTCCACATAATACTCATTGATTTACAAGTCAAGTCAATAGTAACCATGGCAAGAATCTTTCCCCATTTTGATCCTAATTCCTATATACCATTCATGAAAATTAAAAAAAAAATTAACATTCTCCATATGATCCTCTGAAATAGAATTTGTAGCCTTGAAGTAGATACTTTTCATTTTATCCTTAAGGTCCTTTATATTCATGTTTACATCATCACTTATTTATTGATTAGGAAAATGTTGATTCCACTAAATACGAGGATTATATCTTTAATATACATGATATTCTTTATTTGAATGCAATCATTTCTCTACCCTTTAAAGGATCTTACTTTTCATAATCAAGGAAAAATAGATGAAGATTTGAATGAAGGGATGATATCAACATTACAAAGAATTTAGGAACAAGAAGAACTAGATGAGGATGAAGAAAATGCAATTCTTGAATGGTTGAAAGTGATTTAGTAGGGGAATTGGAAGAATTTCAAAGCCAGATAGGCAAGACTATGAAAAAAAAACCAAAAAGATACTCCAAGATCATAAAAGAAATCTTCATGTCTCGCAAAATATAGATTGTAGTTCGAAGGGTTGATAAGGCAAAGGAAGATATCATTCTGAAAAAATATGATGTTACAACATTTGATTTAGGGCCAACAAAAAAATTAAATGAAATTGAGAAATTGTAAGGTTTCATAATAACCATTATAGAAAGATTGAAAAAGGAGGAAGAAAAGAAGAATTAGTTAAGGAAAAAAATAGGCAATTGAGAAACTACATACAACATTTAATGAATCATGTTAGGCAAACTGAAATAACATTTGTACATCCTACAACACTTTAAAAAAGAATCAATTGACGACTTGGAAGGAATGAGGCCAATGACTAAAGAAAAAAAGGGATGGATTGGAAGAATTAATTCAGGTGCATGGACAATTTGTAGTTCTCTTGGATAGAATTCAAGCCATAGTTGCTTTATTTCAAGAATTTCATGTTGTTGAAGAGAAGACTATTCCACATTTACATATATTAATGAACATTCCTAAGAAGACTTTAGTTGATCGAAATGTGATGAAATTGAACCAAGCATATGATTTTCACGAATGGTGGGTGATCTCACAAGAGTGGGTTAAACTTTTTGGCCAACTTTGACACTAAAATAAATATATAAAAAAATATCTTCACTTTCGATAACTAATTTTTAACAACAAACAACATTTTTAAAGAGTGATGTGCATTCTATAAGACATATAACTTTTTCTTCAAAGGATAAAAATTTGATTCTTTTGAATTTAGGTTTGTGACATCGATATCCAAGGCATGCATTTGGTTTCATAATGATATGTTGAATTTATTTTATTTTATTAAGTTTTGAAGTCCAAATAATTATAATTTAGACATAGGTGTATTTTTGAACTCATGACTTGTTTTGTATGTATCAAAATTCAAAAAATATTATAGTCATAATAAAATTCAACCTATATTTAGTAATATTAAAAAAGCAAATTCATAATAAAATCAATACATGTAATGAAATTATAGTCATTGTAAAGCTTACTTCAAGGACTACCATTTGCATCTTGGATTGTCAAGATTGTTCCATTTGAGCCTTCAACCAAAGATTTGAAGGTTAAAAGATTGTATAAATTTGCAGAGATTGGGGGGCACATTCATAGAAATCATGTTCGAGCGAAAATGGTTCACATGAACCCTAAGGCCTTCAATCAAACCCATTTTTGACCAAACATGTTCACACAAAGATGACCTATTTTTAAAAATTGATAAACTCATATGAATTGATGGCCAACCAAAGTTTTTTTTAAATTAATATTTCCATATAAATATATATTTTATATTTCACTTTTTTTTTAAATAGCTCATTAATTCAAATTTTTTGGTAGGGAGGTATTTTGACGTGATTACTTTTTGTGTAAAATTTTTAAAGGCCATAATTTCAAAGGAACTACATGGAAATAAAAAGAAAAGGGCAAATAAGACTTCATGAAAGTATTCACCTGAGACAAAATAAAGATATTGAGAACGAAGAATACAAAGATATTTTATAGATAAAATAGGTATGCATCTTTACTATTCTATTTAATTTTGCATGTATTTGTTGAATATACGAGCAACTGAGAGGGATCATGAATCAATTGACAATAAAAAATATTTTTCTAACTTTATTCATAGATCTAGAACAGCTAGCATAATTAATCAAAACAGATAAACATGAAAGCATATGCACATAACAAATCAGACACAAGAAACACTAGAATTTACATGGAAAACCCAAGAAGGGAAAAACCACAAAGAATGTTAATTCTCAATATAGAAACGTCGATTATTGTGATTTTTACAAAAGATAGCTCACTGCCAAGATGCTCACTAAGGGAGGGCTCAGTTCCCATAAAATCTCACTACCAGAGGGCTCACTAAGAGGCTCATTGCTAAAGAGAGAAAGATGAAGGAGAATCCACCACTGAAACATAGTCTGCATTGTCGGAACTACTTTCAGTAATAATTCACAACACAATTGTACACATCAACTAGATTCTTTCAATATCGCATGTCTTCAACACAAAAAACCACACTCCAACTCATCCATATTATACTCCTACATATATTGTCTCTGAAAAAACATAATCCTCTTTGTTGGCCAAGACAAAGATATAAAATAGGTCTTCACTAAAAATTATGGTGGTGGGAAGGAATGAGAAGTATACCACATCACAATGTTCCCCATCAAACACATGAACGCACTACATACATCGCCAAAGCTGGACCTAAAGCGTTATCCATACACTACACAATTGTCATAGCACAATCTCGACGTCTAGACCACAACCTTGACTTCTTGAATAATTTGGACCCAAAAATAGCACGAGCAATATTGACAACACATCTTCCAAAAAGGCAAGATATTTCGAGAATTTGAGAAACCTCCAAATGCCCAACGCCAACTCATACAAATGTTACTACTGAACATATCACATCCAGACCTAATCTAGACCACTGTATTTGACATTAATGACAACATATAACACAATGCTGACAATATTGTGCACTTAAAATTGTCCCTCTCTAGACCCCCCCGCCTCTCTCTCTCTCTCTCTCTCTCTCTATATATATATATATATATATATATATATATATATATATATATATTTATATATATATATATATATATATATATATATATATATATATATATATATATCCCTCCCTCTTAAGTTTAGATATATAGTCTATCTCTCTACTAAGAAGCTTAAGGGGGGAGAGAGAGAGAGAGAGAGAGAGTAAGTAAAAAGAATTAAGGGGTTAAAATGAGAGAGGGAAAGAGAGTGTGTGTAAACTCATAATTTTTAAGTGAGTTTCATAAACCCTAATATAATAATTGCTTATAATATCAATCTATAATTGCCTAATTATCATATATTACATTATGTTCATATAGTACATGCGTGCATTATCCCTAATATTGTACATCATTTTTTCTATCATGAAACTTTATCTCTATTAGTTATACTTGTTCTTTGAGTTATTCAATCTAAGTTCTAATTACTTCTAATTACTTTATTACTTCATGCTCTAGATTTTAATAAAAATATTTTAAACATTTTTCGAAGCTTTTCTAGTCCAATACAAGAATGTTTTCAAGGTTTTCTAAAAAAATTCTAAGGTTTTGTAATATTTTTCTAAAGTTACCAAAGAAATTTCTAAGGTTTTCAAAGATTTTTCTAACGGTTTCGAAGAATATCTAAGATTTTTTAAGGTTTTCTCTATGATTGAAATATGCAATTATTTATCTAAAAATAAAAGAATACAAAAATAAACATACATACTTACCTAAATAAAATTAAATCCTCGTCAACTAAAATTTTTCAAGGGGGTTTTCTCTAAAACCTTGTGGAGCCCAGAGAAATTGATGAAAATGAAAGAATAATTTACACCTCAGGGTTATATCCTACTTGTAAAAAAAATCAATTAAAATACGCTTCACTCAAAGGGGGTGTTCAAGTGAACCTTATAAAATATTAATAAATAAAACTATCAATCGAAGGACTGTGATGTCACATGTTCGATCGAACTAGGGTGTTCAATTGAACACTAGATGTTAGTTTGATCAAACGTGCTAGTTTGATCGTACACCCTTGGCAAATATTTTTCTGCCATCCATATTTTGCCTTCATGGGTGATATTGTAGCCCACTATTGTGGGATCACCCAGCTATAAGTTTACCAGTTCAACATAAGATAAAATTAAGTCTTAAATTTCGAAATTGAAAGTGGATTCCTAATCCTATGTTATGACATGGAAGATCTTACACATTAAATTTCTTATTGAAATTCATCTATAATCCATTTATTACCATATGTCTTATCCCTTTTTTTCTAAAGCATGATTTATTAAACATAAGTTTTTATTTTATTGACCTGCTTATGATTTATGGCTCTAATTTTGTTCCATTCTCACACTTTTCTCTAATGTTTTGTCATAGAAAATTACCCTTCTAAAATCATATTCTTTACATAATTCCCTCTCCCATACTTATAGACATGTTGTCCTTTAGATTAATCACAAGTTTTTCTACATAATTATCTTCTTTATAACTTTTCGTCCCTCCCATTTGAAATATGTTTGTTTATGCCAATTTCTCCATCTATGTTTCTAACCTTTTAGTTATCCTTCAGAACTCTTTGATTGGTATAAATTTTGAAGATACTATGCACAACCTTCATTTGTAGCTCAAATTTTTTGAAAGGTTACAAAGTTAGGATATTTTTCTTTAAAATGGTAATGACTATGTACGATTACCTTGCAATCTTTTTTTAAGCATCTTCATCTAATGGTAAAACTTACAAGGCTCTTGCTATAATATGTAAATATGGTACCAATGGTGTGTAGGGGGCACCACACCATTCAAAATCAATTATTATAATTTCTTCACTTCATAGATTCATTTGTTTTCCTTCATTATTTATATGTGACAACTTTTTTAGTTATCAATTTTGTTTCTTGCCTTTGAATTATACTATAGTATTCTTTTTCTATTATCATGAAGAATGTGAAGATGAAAGATGAAATGTATAAGGAGAAGAGTCCAAGTAATGCATGAAAGCACATGTTTCTAAGCTATACCCTCAAAATTTGGCATCTCTAATCATTCCTATATGTCATTCTTTTCTCTCTATTAAATTTGACTAAGGAAAGTTATATTCTTGGGAATGTGGTTGTCGTTGCTCTTGTAACAAATGTAATTAATTCAAAAATCTTAATCTTAAACCCAGAACAATTACACATCAAAGTTTACATGCAACTTTAATTGAATTTCTTTTACACTCTTCAACTTTGTGAATTTATTCCCTTTCAACTTTACAATTTTTTGAGGTACGAATTGTTTTGTCATAAATTGTATACATGAACAATTTCACACTCTACTTAGCACCTACTTTGGAATGGTTTTCACTAATTCATTTTAAGTCCATTTGTGCTCTATGATATTGTATGATTTTATTCCAAATCAATATTTTAAAGATTTGAAAATGTGAAATCTAAGAATAGATCCTATATTTGAGACCTCAACATGTGCATTTTAAAAAAAATTACTTTTTTTTTAAGCACTAATATAAATTTTAATAAATTAATCTTAGTTTATCCATGGATAATTTAAAGAAAAAATAAACAAATTTGATGAAAATTAGATATTCCACTAAGGCGCAATAAAATATTTGTAGAATAAGAAAGTAGGTGTCCGTGTCATTCTCCTATACTAGAAAATATATGAATTTTCTTCATATTATATATAAGTGAATGTAAAATGAATAGTTGTAATGCATATTTATTGTCATTTTTGTGCTAAATTGAAATAAATTATGGATAAATTTATAACATTTTTAAATTATTAAAAATAAAACTTTGGTCTTCCTAACTTAGCTCTAAAGGTGTAGGATCTAAATTAGATATACTTTATGTGGTTATGATTTTATAATTTTTGAAGTTCATAGAAGTTTGAACTTTGTTTATGTGAATTTAATTCAAAATATCAATATTCAAAATATTTAGAATAATTAATTCATTTATTTTTTGGATTTTTTTTGTAGTTTAAAGAACAATTTCAAATATATTTTGGGTTATATTTGAAGTATGTACATAAGCTCATCTGCAGTTCTGATTTGTTTGGATTGTGATTCATTGACCAGTCTTAAACCACACACACTAAGGAAAATATTACGCCTGGAGAATGTTAGTCAACTCTGAGTGGTTAACTCTTTTAAGCCTAGAAATGTATTCTTAGTGTGGCCACACACATTAAGCAAGATATTAAGCCTACAAAATGTTAGTCAACTTTGAATGTTTAATAATTTTAAGCTTAAAAGTGTAAACTTATAGTGTATGCTTTAAGACATCCCTAGTTCCTCTCATTGAACATACGTTCTGTTTTGCACACCCACATTTATTATGTGTGGTGGTGGCTTTATTGGCAGCCGACGCAACAAATAATGCGAGTGGGTGTCTTATTATTGCTTGATAGATGGTGGCACTATCTGCAGGCTATGTTTTTATCCCCCTGCACTTTCCTTGAGTAGGAAGTTTTATGTTGCTTATGATTACCTCAATTTTATTGTGATGGGATGCAAATAGTAAATTGGTGGCTCACTCCAATTCTGGGGGGTTGTAGATCTCCCACAAGGCTTTCTCCTTTTCTCCATTTGTGAGAGAATAAGTTGCATTGCAGTTGTGTATGTGGGTACCTAAAATGGCTTTGTTGCCAATACCCATGAGGCATCTCATATTGCATAGCTTTTCTCCCTAAATTGCACTTAAGGGGGGGTGTTGGAGTAATAGTGTTTATAATTTAGGTTTACATATTTTTAACTTAGGTAACAACATTTAATAGGTTAGGTGGATAATTGTAGAGTCATATTAGGACTCTAACTTCTCTAGGTTGAGACACATTAATCTTGTCCACTCTTCCACCCTGCTCTTGCCTATTTAAGCAAGACAGCTTGTACATTTTTACTCACCTCTTAACTTGATACAATCTCATATGTTGAATCTCTCTTAGCTATGGATGATGTCTTGCAGATTGGCTCCTAGGTTGGGGTGGAATCACCTACATTTTTGAGAAGCCAACTTTAGAAATTTACCACACAAATTGAAATAACATCCATACTAATAATGTTCTAAATAAATCTTAATGTTATCACAAAAAAAACATAAAATCGATATAATAGTAACTATTAAATTTATATTTTGCAATTTAAATTTATAATTTTTTTTTGTAATTTTATGTAAATACTCAACATAATTAATCTCAAATACAAATTTTAATTTTAAATTATTTTATTAAAAAATTAAAGCCATACAAAAGAAAAACTGCAAACTAGATTCAATTTCAAAGATTCCGTACAACAGTTAATAAAAAATCATCAAATACAAAGATGAGATTTACATACATTAAATCAAAGACTTCAGTAAAACAAGCTTTTCAACAACAAATAGTCAAAGCAAGTTGATCACACTTGTCAATGCTTTTTCTTTCCTTTTAGCTTTACCACATCATATGCGGTAAAGTTTGGTACCCAAATATTTTGTTATGTTAGATGCTTTCCTCTAAGAAAAGATAAATCTAAAAAAAGCCTAAAAAATCTATCATTCCTATAAATTCACTCCTATAACACCAAATTTTTTCATCCAATCATACTGTAGATAAATAATTTTTTAACTTTATAAAAATCAAGTTTGTTTTGAAAACAAAAATAATAATCGCTTTTGATTGGTAAAAATAATTGATTAATTCGACTTAAGTGAATGCAATAGTATTACGTACGACAACTACTAATAACAACCATTAAATTTATATTTTACCATTTATTTTATAAAAAACATCTTTCTGAAATTTTTAGGTAAACATTCAATATAATTAATCTAAATAACAATATTTAATTTAAAATTACTTTATTTAAAAATAAAAAGCATAATAAAAAAAAAATATAAACTAGAATCAATTTCAAAGATCCCATAAAGATCCCATACTAGACTGATTAAGAAAACATAAAGATGACAAGCTTTTTAATAGCAAATAGTCAAAGCAAGCTAATCACACTTCTCAATGCTTTGGAGTTAAAGCTTTCCCTTCTTCCCCAACTTTCACTATGGTCTTAAACCCCTTATTATTTTCAAATAGTGAAAGAAAACAACAATAATCAGGATGTTTAAAACTTTGGCTTTTCTTTTCACTTTCATCTGTTTTCATCTACTTTCTGTTTCACTTTCATCATTATTCTCTCACAACTGTTCTTTCATTCTAATGATGGTTCATGGAATGTGACCTAAAACATCGATACAAAAATTTCTTACACAATTGAATCCAGAAAGCAAATGAAATCAATAAAATGGGCAATAAAAATCTCATACTTTGATCTATTTCCACATAATCTACTACCATACTTTCATTTTTTTCTACTGCCATTTTTTGTCTGTATAATCGATCAACAATTCTTTGTAATATAGCTAAAGCTTTGCCTTCTTCCCCAACTTTCAATGTGACCTTAAACCCCTTCTTTATTGTCACGCTCACTAGTCTACCTTCACTATCATGTTTGTTGAGTAAAACTGTAATTAACACATCCCCTTGAGATGGCAACCAATATTCGATTTCATCGAATTTAAATGTTAGACCATCCTGCAGTGATGTTGCAAGAAAAGCATATATTGTGATTTCACTCGATGAGCTCTTCATCTTCACCTTGCTATCATATTGTGTATACTCTTCTCTCCCAATCTCTGAGATTGCTTGGGCACCGATCACGTCAGAAAAGAAATTTGCATTAAATTTGGATGATGCTTCACCCATTGCCTGCTGTATCAAAATGATTTTCTTTAACGGCAGCATCTGAAACATTTAAAATACCAACGTAAAAAGAAAGGATAATAAATAATTGATAAAAATATTGAAGGTAAAACACAAATTTTAAAACACCACATAAAATGAGTAACATTCATTTTCCCTGTCCAATACCAAAGGAAAAATCATTATTCAAAATTAATTGATTGCATTGAAAAAGGGTAGTATTACCTGCAATCCATGAATGTAATTCCGTACCCATGCACATCCATCGTCAGGCATTTCAACTACCAGACTTTTCAATCCTGGCAACTCTTCCACCCCTTCTACGTGTTGCAGCTGACCACATCCTTCTATGATGATTTCTTCCAGACGATGTTGAGTAGATAAGCCTGATATTGTTTCCAATTTCGAACATTGATACACTGTAAGAGTATTTAGTATCTCTAGCTGCTTTAAGTCCATTTCTTTTAAATTTTCCATCCACCCAACTTTCACTGATCGAAGTATGGGACAAATTTCCCCACTAATTAGCAACTTTGATATATTATTAGGACCACTGAGTTCTATTTTTTCAAGTCTAACCATGAAGCTGCTTGCAGAAGAATCCAAATCAGTTGAAGCCACAGATTTGCTCAGATCAAAACTCCCTCTGCAGAAGCCGTACTCCTCGGTGCACTCCAAGAACAATGATCTAAGATTACTAAGTTGTTTAAGCGATTGCGCCAAGGATGTTATATCTGTCTGACCCAGTGATTGCACCAAGGATATCAAATCTGTCTTCTCCAAGGACCTTACTATACGTAATTCTTCCAAATGCCTGAACATTGCCATTGATTCTGGAAGCTTTCCCAAAGAGTGAGAGTCCCAAATCCATAACTTTCTCAGCTCGAAACTGGCCTGGCATTGAAAGTTAAACTTACAATTGAGACTTACATTTAATTGATAATTTAAGTAGATTACACTCAAACATAAAACTTACAAAATTTCTAATACATTAGGATATTTTTCCTAATATTATTTAGATCGAGTAGAAACTATTGTAAACTTGGTAATGCTTTGTTTCTATGTTCAGACTATTGAGATTCTCCACATTGTGGAGTCAACAATAGCTTTCTAAGTAGTAAACAATCTTTGCCAAACTAGTACTCTGAAAGTGACATCATTTCCAGAAAAGAATAGTGAAATACCTGCATATTGGTCTGGAACTGTTGCTGGAATATGCTCCATAATTCTTCCACTTCCCAAACATTTAAAAAGTACAACTTCTGTAGAGGAATCCAGGAAGGAATTCGTGAAGAAATTTTTTTTAATACAAAGCTAGGTCTAATTTCAAGCCACACGAGGCCAGTCTCTGCTATAAAATAAGTAATTTTTTGTTCAAGCGCCAAATCCCAGAATGACTGGAAACACCTACCCTTTGTTTCTTCTAGGATTTGATTAAATCCTTTTTCTTCCTGCATATAAAGATCAGGGTTAAGTGTCTGCCCGGCTGGAAACAAAATTAAAAAAAACACAAATTGATTTTTTTTTCAAACGCTTTTTATAGTATTAATTTCAAAATAGTAAAGGAGCACACCATAGATTTGAGAATGTCTGGTCTCCACAGTCGAGGAGGGCCCAACTCATCTGCCATTTGTCTTCCCAGATCGCGGAGGTGATGATGCATACGAAATATTGGATATTTAAAACCCATAACCACTTCGACTAGGCACTTATCTTGCAGGGTTTGAACTGCATGCTCTGCGCTCCAACCTGACGCCTTCCAGATTGATATAGCTTTATCTTTTATAGGCATATAATCTACAACTATAACTCCCCTTTCCACTTCAGGTATTTCTTTCTTATTGAAAAGACAAGCTATATCAATAAATATCTGTTTCTCCTCTCTGTCCAGGCCATCAATGCTAATTTTAAGCCTTTTCATTATATCCTTAGGCTGGATTTTCTTAACTTTTTCCAATTCTAGCTTCCAATAATGCTTATCCCTACGATAAACATGGGCACCCAGAACTTTCAGTGAGAGGGGTAAACCTCCACAGAATTGCACGAAGCTTTTAATTAATTTCTCATATGCAGCAGGTGGATCGCGTCCGCGAAAAGCATGTTTACAGAAAAGCTGCTTAGCATGATCCTTATCCATTCCCTTCATCTTATAACGGATATCTGCACCCCTTAACACACTCTTGTCACGGGTTGTAATAATTACCAGGCTACCAGTACCCAGTACACCTTCAGGTAATAGGGCGTCTAACTGGTTCTCTTGATCGATATCATCTAGGATTATAAGGAAATGCAAATGCCTTGCCCTTCCCAGACGATCCTTTAACTCTCCGATTCCTTGATCCACACTCCTAATATCTAAATCTTTAACCTTTTGATCTTCAGGGAAAAGATCTTTTAAGAGCTGACTTTGCAAGTAGTGTAATTTACCTTTGGCATGTGATTCTCTGACATCAGAGAGAAAGGATGATGCACTGTAACTTGAACGCTTCCTGTTAAACAATTCTCTTGCCAAGGTGGTCTTGCCAACCCCGCCAAGACCAAAGATGCCTACCGTCCCTGCTGTCTGTGAACAAGAATTTTCAAAATCTTGGACTAGATCTGCAAGTCCAACCGGATATTTTGCAACATGTAACGGTTTCATCTTTTCCGTTTCTTGCAGCACACGGGACACAATCTTTTCACACAAATCCCTGAAAACCAAGTCTAAAAATCTCTTTAAAAAGAAAAAATGAGTGTCATGACATGCTTGAGGAAAAAAAAACATGATGAATCAAGTAATCTTACTCTTGATACTGGCTAAGTTCATAACCAGATATGTCTGCAGCAAATGCAAGGGCCTTTTTCCATTCATCCAACTTATCAACATTCCTGCCATTCCTTCGATAGTCAGAAAATGCCGCAGCATACTGAGACTTGTTGTTCTCGATGTGGCGAAGCTCCCATGGGTGGACATCGTAGAAGACAGGAATAAAGAGGGCATCAGTTTGTTGTAACATAAGAACAAGCTCCTCTAGACACCACTTTGACTCTGCAAATCTTTTAGAAAAAATGGCTATTTGCACAACAGATGAGCGTATGGCATTTTCAATGGCAGACGTAATAGAATCTCCCCCTTCTATCTCTTGACGGTCTAGAAATGCCCCGCACTGTCTAGCCTTAAGACGCTCATAGAGTTGTTTAGCAAGGGTTTCTTTAACATCAGGGCCTCGGTGGCTGATGAATGCATCGTATTGTTTAGAAAATGCAGTTGATCTTTCCTTAGCAAAGGAGGAGGAGGAAGCCATGAATGCGGAACTAGAATTATAGCAGGGTGGAGATATGATATTCTTCTTGGAGACGATGAAGGATAGATGAAGGAAAAAACAGATGAAAACCAGACAGTTTCGGTTAGAGGAAGCCATGAATGCAGGACTAGAATTGCAAAATGTATGAAACGCTCTAAAGGCGCAGAGGGGGGTCGGTGGGTATGATATTCTTCTCGGAGAAAACGAAGAAAAAATGAAATAAAAAAAGAGATGAAAACTAGACAATGTCGGTTAGGGAAAGTGTGATTGGACTTATGTCGCTTCGAGGAAGCCATGAATGCAGCATCTGTCATCGGCGAAAAAATAAATATCTGTTAGAGAAAATACCCGCCCCTAGTATCCAGCACAGCTTGCACGGTATCCGCTTTTATGTAGGCTTGAAAATATAGTGCCCCGTGCCTCTACTAATTTAGCGGTTGTGCGATATGTTTAATTAAAACGGTGAATTTTTTTTTAAAAAGGATAATGTTTTTAAAGCTTTAACTTAGGGAAATGTATATATATTAAAATCAAATGATTAATAATTGAACGTATTCTAAGCGTGGATATTAGGCAATAGGAATATTAAATGTTGATTTGAAAATAAATTTTTAGTTTTGTAAATACAAATCTGATATGAAAATTAAATATGGATATTAAATAAAAAAATGATTATGAGAATATATAATTTGTCTTTGGATTTAAGAATATTTTTTCTTCCATGAAAGGCCAAGTCAACAAAGTTAGGTCAAAGTAGGTCAAGGCAGTATTTGTCAAGATGGTGTGTATCCGCTACTTTCTATTTTGTCTAATTTGTCTTTGCTTCCTTCCTTTTCTCTGCTATCCATAACTAATTGTATTTTATTGGCAAAAGATCAAGGACAATATTTCTTAACCATGAATATGTTCCTAGGATGATCATCCAAATATGGGTTCCTTACAGAGCACCAACGCTATGTGTTTCACTATTAATTTTACCATAGGATGATTGCCCAAATATGGATTCCTTATAGTGCACCAAATCTAAGTGTTTCGCTATTAATTTCACCATGAATAAATCTAAAATAAGAGAGGATGCTTGAAAGATGATAGAGGTGAAATGAATTCCTAAAAAGATTAGTAGCTAACATCCAATTTTGTGAAACATGTACTTAATTAAATTAGGGTGGCAAAATAAAAGACAACGAAGGGGCTAGCAAGCTATACAAGCTTGAAAGAAGGAGAAACTCTATAGTTAAGTGAAAAGAAATAAGGCATCCCAATAAAACCACTGAGATCAATATGCACTTACACTATCATGTGTTTCTTTAAAATAAATTACACATGCTGATACAAGCACATACTACTATGCCATAAAAGACAAAACAAACATAGTTGATTTCCCATACCTTAAAGGAAAAATGATGCAATTTACAAACCTACAAAAATTTCAGCAGCATTACGATATATAAATTTAATACATTATAATCATGAAATGAGAAGAATGAGACAAAAGAGAGAACAAAAACTTACATGTGAAAAATTATTTCGGATAAAAACCCCACACTCCAAAACATCGAGCCAATATATCATTCAGTAACAAGTTGCAATATATTTTCAAGCTGTAAGCTTTTACATGGAGATTTACAACTTGTTCCATCCTAGAGAAAAATTGGCAGTGTAACGCCTATGAAATGAACTCCTCTCCTCTCATAAATTAGATAAGGCATCAACATATATATAAAGCTCAACACAAAGAGGTAGGTTCCCATGGTTTCAAAACTATCTTCAATGCCTAAGAAGTAAGTTACGTCATAAAAAACATCTTGTTAATCCCATGACATGTTGCTCATAGAAACTTCTAAGGCAACAACACTTATCTCATCCATAATGATCGTCTTGACAAATACAATGTAAGTACAACATAGAAATTACTATGACTAGCAATAGGAACCTTCCTTATCTCACATGAATTGTCAAAAGTGAACTCCACCATAAATGCTAAATGCTAAAGTACAACTCCAATACATAATAAAAATTGAAAACCAAGACTCTTTAGTGAACATAAGAAATTTCTAAAATAATATCATCCCAAAATACTGCATCTTCCAAGTAGATGCCAACTTCCTAAAAATAGGAAATATGTCATCTCATCACCTACCATGTAGCATGCCACCTCACCAAGAGGTCCCACAAAGTGAATTACAAATTAAGAAGTTAATAACTTAGGATTTGCCCCACCACTTTTCAACTGATCTTTCAATCTAACATTTTGAATATACAATTTGTTGATTTCTTCATTCATGTCAACTTGAATTTTTTCATATTCAACCAATTTTTGTTACATTTTCTTCACAACATCCCTAGTAAATATAGCAGAATGCAAAGTCATTGTGGTAGCCTCCAAGAGAGAAGTATCTTTGAGCATCTTAAGTATAGAAGTCCACTTTAGTTTCTTTAACTATATCAACCAATTTAGGTTTGACCGTGCTCTTGAATTTCACCCATGTAGCCAAAGTTTCTATCTGAGGGTTATACCCTATTCCACTCACCCCTTGTTCTGAATCAAATCTTGCAACCAACATGGGGTCTTCTTGGTGTCTGACTTGATAAAAAAAACATCTGTTTCACTGACATCCCTGGAATAATCAACATATTTCTTTTTAGCACCATATCTCTAGCCTCATTTGGGGTGACATCTATGTCATCAAACCTCAATTGCCTTAAAGTTTGCAAAGAGATCTCATCAACACCCATCATGTTCATCTTCTTTTTCTCTTTGAATTCTTTCATCTTCATTTTGATCTAAAAATCTTTGAATCTAGGTGTCTTAATGGATTCATCATCCTCCATGAATCTCATAGATGCGACAATCCTTTCATTCTCATGATGTTCGGGCAATGCCTCTCCCTCAGTCTGAGCCCTTTGTCCATGTGATTCCTCTTCATATATTGGGGGTGATCCTTGGGGTTGATCAACTCCCTCACCATCTTTTAAAGCTTTCAAGGCACTAACAACATCATCTATATCACCTACCTCTTCAGTGTCATGATATGGAACCAAGGGTACATGACCATCTTTATTTGGTTTTCTTAATGGGGGTGGACTAGGTGAAGATTATTGAATAGACGCAACATTAGGAGCATCATGGATTACAACCCCTTTGGGTCTCTTTGCAGGCAACTTTGTTGGTTTGGGTGGCGAGTCACTACCAATTGGTTTTCCATACATCTTTTCAAATTTGTTTAGATACAAATCAATCTTTTTAAAGGATTATGAAAAATAATGACAAAATTTGGATCCTTTTTCCTTTTCCCTTTTTCTAAATTTATCAAAATATTCCTTTCTTCTTCTCTGAAAATAATCATCAAAGGCAACACAATTCCTGATTACATCTTCATCAAGTAACATTTCATTGGTAACCCCTATATTGGTTAATAATTTTCGTTTGGAAAAATAAATGTGACCTTCAAGGTCACATAATCTCTCCTGGCCCAATTTCAAAGAATAATTTGTTCTTATATATCCTTGCAATTCCTCAAGCACATCAGATCCAATTGAAAATCCAACATAACTAGTGACATGGGGTAGAAATGTCCCCTTCTTCTATCTCTCCATTACATCATTTGCCACATAAACTCTCAGAATGCTATTTTGTCAGATACAGACAATGGAAATTGATGAGGAGCCCGTGGACAACCATATACCCTGATCAATCTATATTCAGCCATATAAAACCAATCTCCAAAATTATTTGTATGCCCTACTTTAGGTTTCATGGCAAAAGGCCTTATTAATTCCATGGTCTTAGCAAATAATCTTTCAACAAGGTGATTCAAAGAATGCATCACTAAGTCAACAAACAAATCATGGAATGGCATGTAACTATTGTTTTTACTTCTTTTATCCCAAACATAGCACCACATTTGAACATGCATTTTGTTTCCCATACTTTTGACAATTCCCAATTTCAATTTATGTTCCAAAGGTTACCTGTTTTTATATAAAATCAAATGACATAACAATGAGTAATGTTGGAAGTCATATGACCCCTTGTTCTCTTTCATCTTAACAAATTGCTCGTGTATTCTCTTTTCAATTTGTAGGACAAAGTCAAATTCAAGATTTAATTCAGAATTTTGTGTCCTCATGGCTACATATATCAAAGCAATTGACATTTTATCCTTTGCATCTTCTCCTAGTATTTGGCATAAAGAAAAATATGTCCTTCGAAAATAAACCTGAAATTCATCAACAACAAATAGCTGATTTCCCATAATTTCCATAATCCTATTATTGAAACTCTGCTTTCCATATAGTGGGAGCTCATCTTTCCTATAGGTTTTCCTCAACCTAACATAGTCTTCTTCAATTTTTTCCAGATCAACCTTTGTTATGGCTTGTTTGTTCAACATAAAACAATCAACAATCACTAACCTAACAATCACTAACCTTCTCACAACTAGCAAAGGGTTTCCACTAGGCATTCTAATAGTCCTAGTAACAGGATGATAGTGTTGTTCCAACTCTTGAATCAACACAACATCCATGAACACATTTAGCACAATTAGCTTGGTGAGGTCTAAGGTCCATGGATTTGACACTGGAACCTTCCCATCTTGTTTGTCATAGAAATACCAAAATAAATCCTATCTGTCCATGGGAATTAGGGCATCTCTACAACCCTGCCAACTATCTCTACATACCTTTCTAGAGCCTGTATCCTCTGACTGTAGCAAAATATCCAACAGAGACCGCTGCAATGGTCTTTTCTTTTATTTAGGGTTTGAAGATTCACCCTTTTGTTTGGAGCTATCCACCCTATGGGACATTATGGCAAAATTCTTTCCCCTTGCAGCTTCTACTAAATGAAATTAACAATGAAATTCCAAAGTAGTGGCATAGACCGCTTTCTTATTACCAACTCGACCCGACTCGTTACTTTCTCCTGTTCTCAAAGAGCTCTAGTGATCTCCATCGTAAATGCAAAATGACTGAATGAGACTTATGAATTTTGGATGCTGCAAATATCACTTGACCAATTACTTCACTCATGCCAAGTTCATTAACTCACTTAGTTCGAAGCTGAAATATCAATTCAAAATCAATGTCATTAAGGCTCTCCGTGGCTTGAAATCCTTTTTCCACCACCTTTTTATGTTTACTGCAATACCACTGCTTGGTTGTCTAGACAATATTTGTTTGTTGCGGGGTTGCGGTTTACACCACAACACTGCAAGGATAACTTCAATTAATGATATTAACTCTGTGGGAGTGCGACGATATGCATCATCCTTACCGCTAACCTGTATATAACTAATATGCTATTATCAAGCCTTTTGCGGGACTGCGGGACATAAATTGAGATTTCCCATTTTATCGCATGCCCACTACATGATTCATGAATTGAGTACTAAGGATTGCAGGATAGCAGCAAGCCTTTTAGAACGAATTCTTTCAAACTGCTAAACCACAAACATTCCAAGTTAACCTTCAATGAACCTTGCGGGGTAGCGAGACATCTTTGCTTTCACTTTCATCACACCACTGTCCCGCCAGAAGATAAGTAACCCGACCATAGGGGGCTATGGGAGTGCAGTACATTACTAGTGACAAGGCAACTATAAGTTAGTATGACAAGTTAAGCATGGCCAAAAAGGAATGCAACATCATGAAATTCATGGAGCATAAATATGGAAAATTCAAGGCATGAGAATTTACAAAGGTGATCAAATATTTCAAAGGTGTATGGGCAAAGATGTAGACTTCAAATTTAGGACATGTCACAAGGATTTTTGGGGTTTCTAACATTTTCAAAGAGTTGTCACTTTCAACAATCCTTGTCGAACTATTGATCTCAATACAAGATCTTCTTAGTTACAATGTTATGGATATTAGTTATCCTCTAAGAAAATAATCTCACCTCTTCCATCATGAGTGGATTTTGAACAACAATTATAAAGTTATGTAGTATACATTTTAATGATTAAGGACTCATAATCATTATTACTTTGTAATAGTAATCAATGTCACTATTTCTATAATCCTATATGGAAGTGGCACCACCATAATAGGTCATGACTATGAACTATTAGTGGTTGATCTATACAAGCTTGAAAGATTTGATAAGACCTATAGAGTATAAGAGGTTGTAATGTTTCTCTTCATTAACATCATCCATTAGGCTTGATAACTCAATAAAACATAAGATAGATAGCCCATTATAGCTTATATGTAGAACTATTGAATGCAACATAACAATTCTAATTTGACATGCTTTACTTCACCTCATATGAGCATGCAACATTATATCAGGTTTTCAACAAATTATTGATGCATCACTTGGAGGAAAAATTCCAAAACAAATATGTACGTTTCAAGAGTGTGCAATGTGGCAGTTTGATGTAATCATTGCTACCGTTTACAAACTTGATGGAACAAAAGTGTAAGTCATTGAATTTTGCATTAGAACCCTAAGACATTTCAGGGGGTTTCTTTCAAGTTATGGGTGTTATAGGGTCAAGTGAATATTAGAGGACTAATTCACTCTAGGGCTTATAATGTGATTTGATAATGACTACACATATGTAAGCCATTAGAAAAAAAGAAAATCAATAAAGATAAAAAGTCATCATTGGGGCATAAAATCTCCAAGCATGAAAGTATACAAGAAAAAAAAATAATGTTAATTGATACATGAGTAGTATTTGGTGCTCAACCAATATTTTATGAATGTGATAAATATTTGATGGGTTTATTTTATTCTAAAATCAAATCTCATGAATAATTTCTTCAAACCTAAACATTACGTAGGATATCCTTTAACAGTCAAGCTTTTATGGGTTCCCAAAACTTTCAATTTCTACATTAGTTATTGATATCTTCTCTTAGTCTTAAATTAGGAAGGAATACGAATGATCTATGACAATTCTTTGAGTATGCAATATGATGCAACACACACACAAGAACACAATCACATTACATTAGAATCTTAGAACACTAGCAATAAAGATTCTCTTCACCAATATACATCTAGCAAATTAAAATCCTAATAAAATAATTTAAAACAGAATTATTAATCTCTTCAAATGATGACTCAACTCTAACCAAAATTTAAATTTCTTTATAATATAAATGTTAACTTAAAAAATCAATCTAAATTCATTAATTTTAGATCTTAAATCAAATTGTGATTTGTTCTAGTCTATTGTCTATCGAAATGTATTAACTTAAAATTTTAAGTGCATT